>NW_003307605.1:173475-174257 GCF_000143455.1 Volvox carteri f. nagariensis | reverse complement strand
GGACATCGAAGACCTTGACATGCCGAAGGTAGAGTGTTGATGGGTGTGGAAATGAGAGAGAACGAAAAACAAAAGGGTCAGATAATACAAAAAACAACGAAATGTGCATGTGAAGCTTGGTTGATGTACCACTGAAATTATTTAAATCATAAACTAGTTGTAATGCTAGCAGTTTTGTGTGCATTCCTCTCGTGCTCACAACAACAATTTCCTTCCGTACCGGATGCATGACGCTAACATGTCGCCGAAGGGCGATGAAGAACGGCTCCAGCACGCAGTGGGTGCGATTCCAGTGGCTGATCAGCTGCAGGGAAGGGAGAAGACAAGATTGTTTTATGGGCATGCTGCGTTTTAACTTGCCGACAGCCTGCCCCCAATCCTTAAAAATCCCCATCAACGCACATCTACACGCAGAAACGCGAAACACACCACATGCAAACCCACTTGGTGGAACAACGAGTCCAGCGACTTGAAGATCATCTTAGCGAGTCGCCACGCAGCTAGAGTGGCGGTGTCAGCGGAGAGCTGGGAGCGAGAGTAAACCTGGCCGGCAGTGCGGGCCAGACCAGGGTTCTTCGCGTGGGTCTTGGAATGGGCTAGCTCGATGGCCACGGGGATAAGGCCCGCATCATTGCCTTGCTCATCCCTGCAGGATCGGGGAGGGAGAGAAAAGATATAAGGGGAGAGGAAGATTGCTTGGGGCGGGCAGGTGGGTGGGGAGGCGGATTGGAGGTGTTGGTTTTATACGGGTAGGACAGTAATTATGTGATTTTGTTGGTTTG
>NW_003307605.1:164104-165601 GCF_000143455.1 Volvox carteri f. nagariensis | reverse complement strand
GAGGCCATTTTGGCGTTTGGAAAAAAGGAATGAACTGAGGCCGATCCTCAAAGCCCTCAGCACTCCTCCTCTGGCGATCTAAGTGATGCCCAGCACTGTGCTGCGTAAGCATGATGCTGCGTTTGCGGCGGTCCTGGATGATGTCCATGCCGAGGTAGTAGCGCGCCTCTCCAAGGTCTCGTACTGCGAAGCAACCAGCTATAGCCGCCTTGGCGGCCGCGACCAATTGCAGGTTGTGTGCCGCCACCAGCATGTCGTCAACGTGCACGAGCACATAAATTGAGCCGTCGGACCCGCGCTTGACGAATAGTGCGGGGTCGGACATAGACGGCTCATAGCCTAGCTTGCCCAACTCCGCCGCCAGTTTCTCGTACCAGCAGCATGGGGCTTGCTTGAGGCCGTAGACGGACTTTAACAGCTGGCACGCCTGCATCGGGTCGCCGTTGCTGTAACCTGGTGGCTGTCGCATCCACAGCTCCTCTGCCAGGTCGCCGTTTAAGAAAGCCGTTTTGACGTCCATCTGATGGACCGTCATACCCCTGGCCGCTGCCACAGCTAGAAGTGCCCGCAGGGAGGCTGCACGCGTGGTGGGTGCAAACAGCTCTCCGTAGTCTATGCCCGCGCGCTGTTCGAAGCCCTTCACCACCAAACGCGACTTATAGCGTACCTCACTGCCTGGCTCCTGTTTGATCTTGTAAACCCAACGCCCCCGTCTGCCTCAACAATGCAAGCTGCTGCTGCGACGAGGTACCGCTTTGGCGGCCCACAAGACGGCCAGGAGGCCACCGGGCACTCTGGGAACCTGGAGCCTTCATTCTATATGCGATTCACACTCATTTCATACCTTAATGAAGACCCTTCATACCTTCATGAAGGTACCCTTCATTCCACACCAAATCGAGGGCCATGATTCAATTTAGAATGAGGACCACTTCATTACATAATGAAGGTAGCTCAGAATGAACGTCCCTTACGCTTTGAATACCCCTTTCAGTCCAAAAAGAAGCCGTCTCCATAAAATGAAACATGTACATCACGTGATATGAAGGCCCCTTTCAGTCCAAAAAGAAGCCGTCTCCATAAAATGAAACATATACATCACGTGATATGAAGGCCCCTTTCAGTCCAAAAAGAAGCCGTCTCCATAAAATGAAACATATACATCACGTGATATGAAGGCCCCTTTCAGTCCAAAATTAAGCTTTTTCATAATGTCCATCGCGCCATATGGACACGCCTCCAATCCTATCTAGGAAGGCGTGTTCTTATCACATGATGAACAGTGTCTTAATACGGATTTGCTTATAAGCCAAGCCGTCTCAAGACCCTGTCCACCATGTGATACGAACGTGCCTTCAGCCCTAAGAAAAGGCACCTCCACAAAAGAAGACAATGCAGCTGTCCATCACATTGCATGTGCATCCACCCCAAAATAAACGTGCATCCATTACCACCGTCGTTTCTTGCCCCCCTTCCCCTTCGCCTTTGTTTCCATGA
>NW_003307605.1:143296-164054 GCF_000143455.1 Volvox carteri f. nagariensis | reverse complement strand
TCATTCTGCAGCCACCTCCCATGCATGTGGCTCTTCTATCTTCCACATCTGTTTCCCTAAACCTCTTCCTTCGCACCTCCCCCAGCCCCATATTGCGGCTAGGAGGTATACAGTCTTCCAGACATTATTCATGACCACCACCCCAGGGCCCCGAAGCCTCCCCCAACCACCCTCACCACAAGCTGTTCGTTGACCTCATCCAGGGTGTGCTCATCCCTGGCGTGACTTGACAACAACTTGACAGTGGCGGCGACCTGTATTCGGGGTTGGAGGGGGGAGAAGAAACGGGGTAAAGGCACGATGTCTAGCCATATGCACAGTTCGAAACGGGAAGGTGGAAATGACACAAAAGCGACTTGAGGTCCTGTGAGATTGGGATTGGGTGGATGCTGCAAGCCTAGCAGGCCGTCAGTGAGCAAATCGCCCCAAGGAGTCCAAACCCAACGCTGTGACTCCAAACTGGGGAAATATAATGAAGCTCCTGAACATACATTCCCACACACATACGAGCAAGAAAACTAATCAGCACAATCATCGCGGTTTTGGCATACATCACCCGTTGCCGTACAGTGCACCATCCCATTGCCGTACCGTGACGGCGGTGAGCGGGTCAGCAAGGTACGTCATAAGAATACCCTCCTGGGTCGGACCGACGCGGGCGCGTGTCAGCTCCTGGGGCGTGGGAAAAGGGGGGAGAGCTCGTTGGAAGCGGGGTATAATGCTGCATGTCATTAGGTTTAATAAATCTATGAGCCCTCCTCCCCAGCCCTGGTCACCGTAGTTTCATAATGGTCATGCTCGCAGCTCAACGAGCCCCCAATGCCAAAAGTCCTCTGAAACCCAACTCCACTCACTCACTCCCCCTTACCTCCCAGCTCTCATCCCCCGGCGCCGGCATGGGCCGCCGTACCAACGAAGAAGCGTTGAGGACGAAGCTCGTGTAGTCGTACTGCCCAAAGTTGACCGCAGCGTGATGGCCTGACGCCAGCCAGGCAATGGTGACGAGCACCCGTACAAGCTGCTGTACGGAAGGGATAGGACCCTCAAAACCCCAGAGCTGGGTTTCGCCCCCGGGGCGGAGTCCAAAGCGGATGAGATCGGGGTGGCCTTCGGTCTGGCATGTGGGTGTAAAGGAATGGGAGGGCGAGTTGCGTTACAAGAGCAGTCGGGAAGCTAATCTGTCAAAAATCGCGCACGTTAGTCACCGACCCAAATTGGGGATAGAGACTACTCCAGTCGCGTGAAGGGTAAATGGCAGTAACACGCTCGGAGATGAAGTGAGTTTCGTGAATTCCGGGTGCATGCCAGTACGGCGGCCAGATTTGGACATCACCTCCGAGAGTCTGAGAGAAGGCACCAAAACTATCAGCTTACTGAAGGCATTTCGGAGCCGAGGACACATTCGATCACCAAAGCGCCGGCTAGTGAAGATGAAGAGTAAAACGATAGAGTAAACATCGCCGTGATTCTTTGGTGCTACCACTCAAAGTTCCTAAACTTTGCGTAGTTTTGCTCATAAACGTTTATCTCATCCCATTGGGGTAGCGCAAATCAAGTCGTGAAGCGCGAGGCCTTCGGCACGGCAAGCCGGTGCAATGGTCATGGAGAAGAAGTGGTCGCGCAAGTTGCATGTCCTATTCGCATGACGCCATCGGACGCATGCTCCTTTGATATGAAACACGGCATCGTATGGACCGAAATATAGCGCGAGAAACGTTGACGTGACCTTGACCTTGGTCCATGGAAACAGGCAAACTTGTTTGCCCTCATACAAATAGTCAGCTACAGGGAAACTGTCTGGAAATATGAAAGGTTAACGGCTTTCAATATTGCGCTTTAGTGCGGCGAGATATTATGTTTGGTCGTTAAACACGGCCACCCGCACAGCGGGGTGCAATCTACAGGGCGGGGCCCCCGACGCGCTACACGCTGGGGCCTCGCCAAAAAATGGTTTGGAGGGAAAAATATGTTCGGAATCATGGAAGGGTTGGATCATAGAAAGGGGGAAAGGTGAAGGGGGAAAGCCAGACGGAAGGCGAATTCAAGCCATGGCGGGGAGCGCATACAACCCCCTCATTCACACCCTCTATAACCCACCTTGACCTCATGCCACCAAGCCTGCAGTTCCGTATCCCCCTTCACATCCTCATCACTCTTGTAGTACAGCTTCAGGTACGTGTCGAAGTACGACGTCAGTGCGTTCCACAGATCCAAGCCGTCAGTTGCGTACGGATAATCGAGCCAGGGCTTGCCAGTGGGGTCCACCATACCCCTGTGCGGGACAGCGTCAGGGGGGCTAGTGTGGGATGGGGCCCGTGGAAAGATATACTCTGGTATATTGGAGGATACATACCTACTTATCATCTTCCATCACAGTCCTTATCCCTCTTCCATGGGGTGGCTCTTGAAAGCTGATTACCTCAACCGTGGTCGCGTCCTGTGCATTACCCGATGCTCCCTCTGACCCCCTAATCCTAATCCCTGATCCCCCCCACCAACTACACACCGGGTCTTGAGGTCCTCCGGAAGAGCCTCCGTGGCGAAGTTCCAGTACTTGCCGTACACAACGGATGCTAGGCGCATGGCATAAGGCCCCGCAGAAAAGGACTTCTCTATGATTCCGCCCGCGTTGATTAGTCCTGAGCGAGCGTCGCGATTGATGTTCAGGGTGTAGCGGAAGTGCGGCAGCATCAGCTTGTAAACCTGGTTTTTTAATGTGGGCGGCATAACCAAGGGGAGGAGCTTGCAATAGGTTTACCTCTGTGCTGATCTGTCGGTCTTCACAGGTTTAAGGCCTAAGTCATCAATATTTGTCTCTGAAAATCTATGAGCATCAGTAGCTGCACTTGAAATTTTTCATTTTCGACACGCAAATAAATACCATTTTCTTGGTAGGGAAGGTTCTAAAGGTGCATTTGCAAACATCAAACATTCCGATTTAGTATTTAAGTAGACCCGAGAATTATTGCTCGAGGAACTCCAGTTTTTTCTCGGCCGAACTTCACAATCTTGTCCATGAAGCAGCACTACTTGCAGCAAGGTAAAAAATTGTGGACATGGGAGACTTTGACTGCCGAAGGTAGAGTGTTGATGGGTGTGGAAAGGAGAGAGAATGAAAAACAGAAGGGTCAGATAATACCAATAAAACGCAATGTGCACGTGAAGCTTGGTTGATATACCACTGCAATTATTTGAATCATTAACTAGTTGTAATGCTAGAAGTTTTGTGTGCATTCCTCTCGTGCTCGCAACAGCAATTTCCTTCCGTACCGGATGCATGACGCTAACATGTCGCCGAAGGGCGATGAAGAACGGCTCCAGCACGCAGTGGGTGCGATTCCAGTGGCTGATCAGCTGCAGGGAAGGGAGAAGACAAGATTGTTTTATGGGCATGCTGCGTTTTAACTTGCCGACAGCCTGCCCCCAATCCTTAAAAATCCCCATCAACGCACATCTACACGCAGAAACGCGAAACACACCACATGCAAACCCACTTGGTGGAACGACGAGTCCAGCGACTTGAAGATCATCTTAGCGAGTCGCCACACAGCCAGAGTGGCGGTGTCAGCGGAGAGCTGGGAGCGAGAGTAAACCTGGCCGGCAGTGCGGGCCAGACCAGGGTTCTTCGCGTGGGTCTTGGAATGGGCTAGCTCGATGGCCACGGGGATAAGGCCCGCATCATTGCCCTGCTCATCCCTGCAGGATCGGGGAGGGGAGAAAAGATATTAGGGGAGAGGAAGATTGCTTGGGGCGGGAAGGTGGGTGGGGAGGCGGATTGGAGGTGTTGGTTTTATAAGGGTAGGACAGTAATTAGGTGAATTTGTTGGTTCGCTGAATGCTGAAGACTGCCGGATGCCATAGTTTGATGTCCTTTCCTACTAGTAAAAAGCATACAACAGCATTACACCTACTTCCCACTTACTTCCGCAGGTAGAGGATGGCACGGCCCGCGTGCTGGACCACATCCTTGATGCGCTCGTTGGCCGCTGCCTCCCAGAAAGCCGACAGATCCCAATAGTCAATTGAGTACAGCCGGGGCTTGCCGCCCGCCGCCGCCTCCGAAACCAACTGCTCCAGGGTGGCCCCCTGCAGGTCAGCTGGGTACAGTATACATGTGCGTGTTCATAACTTAGGAAGGAAGGGTGAAAGACGGGGACAAGTAGAGGAGGGAAGGAAAAAGTGGGGGCAGGAAGAAAGGGGGGAAAAGAAAAGGGTAAAGGCAGAAGCCAACGGACATTTTTTCCCGCCCTCCATCCTCCCCACCCACTCATACCATTGATGTGCTCCCCCCGAATTGCGCTTCCAAAGCTCTCTGGCAGTTTTGTGAGGGCGGTGATGACACACGGGTTGTAACCTGCCACAGCCTGGCGACCAAACTCCAGGTCGCAGTGCCAGGCGTCCGGGCGACCATCCAGCACGCGGGGAGGCTGTGTGTCGAAGGAAGGAAGGGGGACATGGGCCCGAGTAAGCGAGTGAGTGCGTGCCGAGGTAGAGGCATGCCTGGGGCGCAAAACCAGAGAATGTAAACGGACAAAGCGGTGTATATAATTGTACGTCACGGGCACAGTACGGGTGGGTTATATTTACAGGTTATAAGGCTCGGGGTGTCCATCAATGCCCTTAGACGTGTGGTGGTGTTGAAAACGACAGAACAGAGCATGCAACACTAAATGCTTTAGGGATACAACGCAAATACATACGTAAGAGCCCTATACTTGTGTAGGAAAACCGTGGATGGTTAACTGCGCCTTGTGCTGTGCCTTACGTTAAAATACAGGAGGTTGTTAATGGTCGGTGTATTGCCAGTCACCAAGTTCCATAGCTTTGATCCGAGCCGCTCGTCCGTCTTGCTCGCTCCGGGCTTGGAATCCTTTGCGAAGAAGCTGCGAGCAGCTGGGGTGCCGGTAGCAGATCCGTACACAGGGCCCACCTGGCCGTGCAACAACGGGAGGCGAGGGGGAGGGGGAGGGGGCCGAACACAAGGCCCAGCGGAGAGGGGACCTGTTAACCCCGGGACGCAATTCATATGTACACATTAGGCAGCTTCGGCAGCCCAGTCTCCACACCATCCCACCTTCCCCCCTCACTTCTCACCCTCAGCTCGGCCGTGTAGCTGTCCACCTTGGCCGCCGCCTCCTTGCTCAGCTGGAATTCCCAACCGCCTGTGACATTGCGGTGTGTGTGTATGTATGTCTAAGTTCAAGCGGGGAGGCTAAAGTGGGAATGGGGGTGCAGCAGGTTTGGGCCGCATTCGAAGGGAAGTTACGGCAAAGCCGTCGACACTTTCACTGAGACCCTGTTACCGATCCACTGGGTACATCATGACTTGGCCACGGACGGATTGGGTAATCTCATCGAGTGGACGGTGGGCTTTTGAGTTGCTGTTGTTTTAGTTTGCTCGTCCTTGAAGATAGACACTTTCCTTGCAGATAGAGATTCCGCAACGGCAACGTGCACGGCAGGCTGTACGACATGTGGCTCACCGTCAGCTGACTTGAACGGTGACACCTTTGATGGCTTCCCGTTCATGTCAGCAGCAGCACCGCCGTTTGCGCCCTGGGGATAGAGGTCCGTGGGGAGGAGGCTCTTGAAGGAGCCGCTAGACTGCAGGGAAAGGGGACGGTACAGAGGAAAAACAGGAAGGTTTGGGCGGGTTCGGGGTTGCGTGGAGTAGGTGGCAGTGTGGAGGTAAGGGCAAGGGAAAACGGTGTGTGTAGGGACACGAGCTGCCTGCCTTGCCCACGTGTATAATCAAATGAATACGGTGCCATGCGCATGCAGAAGCTCCTGTACGACATCGCCCATGTGCATCACGAGTACGATGCCGTAAACATTTGTGACACCTCGACAATGCCATACCTTTTTGTACATCGCAATGACATCCTTGAAGTCCTCGAAGTTGTCCAGGGGGCTCTCCACTCCGGGCAGTATCTTGCCCAGGACCTGCCTGGCGGCTCCGATGACCAGCGTGGGCAGTAGGGTGACGGGGGAGCGACTGCTTGCGTTGGCAGCCTCCTGCGAGTGCGTGTGCATGGGGAAGGGTGTGGTGTGGGCATGGCGGGGAACCGACTTGCTTGGCGCATTTGCGTGCGGTATGATATGGTGCGTGCCTTCATGTAAGTGTGTTATATGCATACATGTGTACGGTCGCCTGAGAAAGGGCATTACCCGAGACTAAAACTAAAAGCCCGGCAGCAGGGCGATAAGACCAGCGCCACATTCCACCCGGGTGCAAACGAAGGTAGCGGAAGAGCAGCGTCAGTAAACATTTCGATTAGGTGACGTTCTCGTATAGCTACCGTCCCTATAGGTGGTCGAATATTTTACTGACAAAGGGAGAAGGTCGCCCGGCCCAGCCGATGTGGGATGCCGACATCTTAAAATCAGTACCAATGCACATCCATACATAGATGCATGTACACATGTTATAACAAACGCGTCAACTTCAATTGCTGTCAACTCACTGCAATTGTTGCAATAGCGGCTGCCAGGGACCCCTGGAGGGCTGCTCCATTGAAGTCAGAGGACTTGTCGAAACTGAACTGATCATCTGCGTGCGGGTGGGAGGGAAGGGGAAGATAAGGGGGGCTTGATAAACATATTTTAATGCATGAGCGCAAAAATGAACTTCTCACAGCAGGCCTTCTACGGACAGGGGACACTCTTGAGTGCATGGACGCACATACAAACAAACCCCACATACAGACGGACATTCCTCCACAAGATCGCGTACCCAGCGGCAGCCACAGGTCTTTGCCTTGCTGGGGTGCCTTCTCCCGGCCATCCCGCTCATCACCGCGGTTGGTGGCGAGACGGCGAGGGTATGGCAGGGCCTTGGAATCTCCCAGGTTGGGACGAACAAGAGCGCCAGTCTTGCCGGAGCTGAGATCGCTGTACACCTGCATATATATGTTGCAGTGTGTGAAGTAGTCTTGTTAGCTTTATCCGTGGCTACTATCCAGCCAACCAACCTGGTACCAGTAAATTCGGTCCGTGTCCTTCCGTTTCTCCAGACGAGTCTCAGGGGTACCCTGAGCCGCGGGAATGGACAAGAGCATGGGGGCAGGAGGCGGTGATCAGCGGCCGAGCAGCCAGAAGGGGTCAAGATAGGCAGGGTACTGTCGACACAGGATGTTGGGACAGCCTGGTATAGGACAGAATAAGCACAATCCATCGCTCAACCCTACCCATGCTTTCTCTGCACTGTCCTAAGCTTTTGAGGAAGAGGCACCCAGTTTTAAACTCGCTGACTGACACGACCCCCTCCCGCACACCTCCCCTCACCCACCTGCAGAGCCCGCAGCTCGTCCCGGCGCTCATCTGCCAGGGTCGGGGGGGTGTCCTTGGGCAGGTAGGCAACTCCCGAGAAAAACACACGCCAACCGTGATCTGAGGAAACCCAGCTGTTGGCGGTGATGGTATGGACGGAGGTGGCACTGGGGCAGAGGGTGGAATAACGGCAGGGGGTTGAAGAATGGCAGGTAGTGAAGAGGGTCGGGAAAGGGAGGAAAGAAGGGGACAGGTCAGGGAGGGCTGTGTATTCGTGCAATTGTGTCTGCTTTTTGCTTGCTTACGTTATTTGCAGCCCTTGGCTTCTTCCGTGTTCTGTTCCTGTGCACACGCACCATTTCTAGTCTGCTATGCAATCATTCCGCGAAGACAGCCAATTATAATGTATGTTGTTACAGGGTGGTTAACTTCGCCAGCGGCCCCCTTTCCCGGGGCAGTCCCTGCTCTCCCCTGCTAGAGGGGCACCCTAATCCGTCACCCCATCCGACTTCAGAATGTATTCGTTGAGTTCGGCAACTCACCACCAGCATCCAACCAAATCTAGCGGATCAACGGCGCATCAACTTAGTTCCTGGTCAGCTCGCAAGTTGATATTATCACGTCCTACACCGTCCATAAGATGGGGGGCCACCTCCCATTTCATCACTCCTCAAACACCCGAGGAGCCGGCAGGCGGATTTGAACCCGGGTCGACTGGGTCAACTGGGAGCAGAAGTCAGGCCTTAACCTCTGCCAGCCGCCTGCCTTCTGCCAGCCGCCAGCCGCCTGCCTATAATGTATGCAGGCGCACAGGCCTTGTTCAGTAATCATTCGCTGGCGATGGTGAGATGGAGGCATGTATGATGTGTGAAACAGGGGGGTATATCTTCACCCATGGCAGCTAGCCCGCGAAACCTGCCTTCCCCGGTATTTCGGGGCACCCTCATCCTGTCACCCTAGTCAGCTTCTCAGTGGATCGCTAAGGTTCCGCACCCACCACCAGCATCCAACGGTATCTGCCGGGTCGACAATGGCCCATCTCCATTCGTGGTCGTCATCGCGAGGTAACTTTTTCCCAGGTCACCACCGTCCATTATCAACTAGGGGCGCAATACCTTCCACAATCGGAGGGATTTTTGGTCTTGACAGGTATCGATCCCGGAAACTCTCGGGGGCAATGGTTACATGTACGAATGTATGTATGTTGCTGCCAGCTCAAGCCACTTAACCCGCAAACGCACTTGTTGTGGAAGTGGTAGGATAGCGCAGGTTTGGTAATATGTTGCCTAATGGGGCTCCTAATGGTGTAGATAAATACAGTGTGCGCATACCCGCATGGAGATGGGTAAAAGTGAAAATGGTAATACTCCTAGCAGCAGATGGATTCTGCTCCTACCAGGTGAGGTCTATGGAGGCAATGTAATCCTGCGAAAGCTCGCCGTGTTGGTTATCCTGCTTGCGAACCAGCACTGCTCCTGGGGACTTAATTTCGGCTGGCAGGAAAATCGCGCCCTCGCGTTCCCAGCCGATGGTGCCATCGCTGCGGGTGATCTCCTTCGGTGGGCGCCACGAGTCGACCTCAAAGATAGTACTCCTTAGCTCGCTATGAGTGTCAATAACGACAATGCTTAGTCGTGCGCCGGAGTCCCTGCGTATCGCGAAGGCGCAAACATGTAGCTATAACAGACATCCAAGGAATAAATAAATCACAGGTGCAAAACGTCCTACGAAAATTTAAAAATCAACTTATCGATAGTACCCGAGCAGCGGTGCCGTCGATCGAATGCAGCACTTCCAGGCCACACCAGCAGGCGAAGCACCATCACCATTGGTAGCGCCAGCCTGCTGCTTCTGTGTACTCCCCCCTTCCAGCTGAGTAGATTGAGAATACCCCGAAGAGACAGATACCTGAAACCTCCATCGGCGCGGAATGCCAATGAGGATTGTCGGAGTCAAGATCTTATTACGGAACAACTTGCAGTTATCGGAGGCCGCATTCTGCCTCTTGCGCTTGGAGTTGATGTCGCAGCCATTAAAGCTCCTACTAATTAAAGATGCCATATCTGCTGTTAAAATAGCAAAACAACAAATATTTCATGCCTGCTTTAGCTTTTTATTGTACCTAGCGACTGGCTTTTCAACTCGAGTACCTATTCATCTTCTCAACTGCTTCGATCGGATCGAGGTCGGACGTTGGCAACGAACGGATTAGCGCGGTGGTTGGAGAAATCCAGAAACGGTGTTGTCCCACGAGTTATCCAAATTTGCAGTGCTTAATATATTCACTTAAAACTTTTATATAATTATATTTATTTCTTAGACGTAAGCGCATGGGTGCATGGGCGCCTCCCTTGGCGTTGTCAACTTCCGAGTGCCAGGTTCTGTGAGCACATGTGCCCTCGACAGGCATGCTCTCAACTTAGAGAAATTCGCTACTTGCATAAATACATATTTCTACAACGTAAGTCATAAGTGTTATCGCGGTAATGGCATGCGGAATTTCATGTTATGAACTACAGCAGCGAAGCCTCCTGCCTGGAGTTGGACACGCATCCTTAACCGTAGCCTACGACATGTCGTGATACCAATGCAAGGAAATCGGCCGAATGGGGTGCTGGCAAGAGGATACTTGCTATATGCTGTGATCCCTGGCTGCTGGTGGGTTCCATGTATTCTATGTAGGGATCGAACCCTTCCTTCAACAGATGGTCTCTCAGAGTCTCCGTAGGTTGCATTGCAAGAAGGAAATCTGCATGAGTGGAAGCAGAAGTACTGCAACTCCACCTTGCTGACCGCTTACATGGAGTTTCCTGTTGTAGCCTACAGTTACAGGAGGCCCTACCACATAGACTTGCCCGGTTATCGGGCAATTTAGGTCGTTAACGGGGTATGCGGAGACCGGTTACCAGGTGGATGGTTACCGGGGGTCGTTAATGGGGGTGGTTACGATTGGGTTACCGGCTGGTTTTTCGCATTAATTTACAGCAGCAAGGACAGCCCTCTATGGCCGGTACTCAGCTCAGTGTCTTTTTTTAAAGTAATATATTCCTTAAAAGTAATAAACAGGCCATTTTGGCGTTTGGAAAAAAGGAATGAACTGAGGCCGATCCTCAAAGCCCTCAGCACTCCTCCTCTGGCGATCTAAGTGATGCCCAGCACTGTGCTGCGTAAGCATGATGCTGCGTTTGCGGCGGTCCTGGATGATGTCCATGCCGAGGTAGTAGCGCGCCTCTCCAAGGTCTCGTACTGCGAAGCAACCAGCTATGGCCGCCTTGCAGGTTGTGGCCGACCAATTGCAGGTTGTGTGCCGCCACCAGCATGTCGTCAACGTGCACGAGCACATAAATTGAGCCGTCGGACCCGCGCTTGACGAATAGTGCGGGGTCGGACATAGACGGCTCATAGCCTAGCTTGCCCAACTCCGCCGCCAGTTTCTCGTACCAGCAGCATGGGGCTTGCTTGAGGCCGTAGACGGACTTTAACAGCTGGCACGCCTGCGTCGGGTCGCCGTTGCTGTAACCTGGTGGCTGTCGCATCCACAGCTCCTCTGCCAGGTCGCCGTTTAAGAAAGCCGTTTTGACGTCCATCTGATGGACCGTCATACCCCTGGCCGCTGCCACAGTTAGAAGTGCCCGCAGGGAGGCTGCACGCGTGGTGGGTGCAAACAGCTCTCCGTAGTCTATGCCCGCGCGCTGTTCGAAGCCCTTCACCACCAAACGCGACTTATAGCGTACCTCACTGCCTGGCTCCTGTTTGATCTTGTGAACCCAACGCCCCCGTCTGCCTCAACAATGCAAGCTGCTGCTGCGACGAGGTACCGCTTTGGCGGCCCACAAGACGGCCAGGAGGCCACCGGGAGGCCACGCCGTGGGCAGCTTATCATGGCGTCACCCCTGATGTCAGCCACCTGCACACCTTTGGCTGCCTGGCCTATGTCCGCATCCCAGCCAGCCAGCAGGATAAGCTCGGTCCCCGCGCGAAGGCGGGAACCTACCTTGGACCGGAGCGCAACACGGCCGCCCACTGTGTCCTTGTTGACGGCAAGGTGACTGTTAGCCGTGACGTCACCTTCGATGATGACCACTGCGGCCCGGCATCTCAACGGGCGGGCACCCCCTTCGGCACCAGCCCCGCCCGTCCTGGCGGCAGCGACCCCGTCGGCGGCTCAACACAGCCTGCCACACCGCCAACTCAAGTGGATGCCCTGCCCCCAGTGAACCCAGCGCCCCCCTCCGCCCTAACACTCGCAGTCAACGGCAACCGCTGCACCCACCGCTGGCCCCGGTCAGCCTGGCCAACAACAGCAGCTGCGGCGGCGGAGATTTGGGTAGTCCACCGCTGCTTAACAAAGCGTCGGGTAGCACCGATCGCGCTGAGTTTAACGTGCCCGACGGCAGTGCCAACGGCGGACACAATAGTGCTGCGCAGGAGCTTAACATGCCCGACGGCAGTGCGGACAGCGGAGGCCACAGCGCGGTGCAGGAGCCACGCAAATATGAGGAAGCGGTGGCGAGTCCGCAAGCTGACAAGTGGAAGAGTTCGATGGATGACGAGATCCTGTCGCAGCTCTCCAACAAAACATGGGAGTCGGGCACACCGCCGCCTGGTGCACGCATCCTGGACTGCCGCCACACGGGCCTGACAAACACACCTGAGATGGACACACCTCGCCTCGAGCTGCACCGCCCCACCAACGGACCCCTGGTCGCCGTCGTGCGCATGACTGACACCCCTGAGCGGATTGAACAGGCTCACATGCCCATCTATGTACACCTCCCTCAGCCGCCCAGCATCGATGACACCATCGAGCTCTTCATGCTCGCCCTGCACCAGGCCGTGCCCTTCATGCTTATGGCCCAGTACTTCGACCGCCGTGATGAGCCTGACCCTGGCGACCCACCGCAGATGCTGGTGGAGGGCAAGCCCGGCACCGGAAAGACCCAATTCATACAGGCGCTGCTCTGGTACACATTCCAGCATGGCTGCCCGCACTGGGCGGCCACCTGCGCCTACTCCTGGGCCGCCGCAGCTGCCTTCGACACGCCAGTGCACCGCAGCCTCTCCACCCACGCCATGTTTGCCCTCTCCGCTGGCAACAACCGAGCGGAGAGTGTCAGGAAAGGCAGCGCTGCCAGCCTACAGGTGCACCGCAATGCCGGCACTGGTGCGCTCATGATTGATGAGATCGGCATGAACAGCCTAGACCACCTGGGCGCGTGCAACCAGTCATGCACCCATCACCTGTTGCCGCCATCACATCTCGCCGGCGACCACCCCGCCGCCACCATCTTCAGCGGCCGCCCCAGCGCCAACACAGGCGATGAGTTCCAGCACCCAAAGCCAGGTGGGCCACCCCTCTATCGGTACACCGCTGCTGTGGAACACAACCCCCAGTTCTCACCCTCCATCCCGACTGCGCAACCTCTGCACGGAGAGGATGACAACAATGGCGTCCCTAACGATGCTGCTGCTGGAGCTCAAGGCGGCAAACAGCAAGCCGAAGTAACAGCACGCCACACCCGGGCCGTCCCACAGACCCAGAGCCGCATCCTCGAGGGCTTCCGGGTCTACCGAGCCCTGGCCAAGACGGTCTTCTTGCTGGTGAAGCAGCAGCGCCAGGACAGCAGTCCCTCTGGTCATCACCTGACAGAGTACGCCTTTATGTTCGGCGGCTAGCCAGCCACCGAGCAGCGCATAGCAGAGATGGTTGATGACCTCAACAGCTGCGCCATCATCGACTTGGCAGACCTGGCACACCTTGAGCCGCGCGTCGTGCTGCAGAGGAACGAACCACGCCACATGCTCAACACCCGGCTCATCATGCTGGAGGCACACCGCAAGAACCAGCGCCTTATGGTGTGGAACGCCGACCACGTCCCTGTCCAGAAGCGCGGCGCCGCTGTGGAGCCACCCTTAACACACGTGGAGAAAGCAGTTGTGATGTGGATCAAGGATGACGAGTTTGGCCACACCACCGCCGACACATGGTACTACCATGGCGCCCGTTACATCCTCCTTGACACGACGGCAGCTGATGCCGGGGCGAGTCACAACAACGAAGTGGAAGCCTGCGGCTTGCTTGAAGATGGCTGCGAGCCAGCAGATGACGGCCGTGGGCCATACCACTGGCTCAAGTACCTGCCAGCGGCCGTCATTGTGCGGCCTGTGAGCGGCCACATCCCCGAGACCGTGCTGCAGGGCCTTGGAGACTACGCAAGCAGGGGTGGCGCCTTCATCCTGACACCCCGGGCGTCTTGCATGGCCGAGGTGGAGATGCCCGCCGCCGGATGTGGCACCATCACAAAGCAGATCCGGCGCCTCAACGTGCTGCTGGGCGACCGCCAGGAGGCCACGGGGACAAGTGGCCACGGCGTGGCCTCCCTGAGAGGGAGCCACATTGCGCAGGAGGTTGGCGTAGAGCAAAGCCTCCGGCCAATAGCTGTCCGAGAGGGCGGCATCGTACAGCATAGCCCGCACACGGTCGAGGAGCATGCGATTGAGCTGCTCCGCTGCTCCGTTCTGCTCCGGGGTGTACAGCGCCGAGTGGGTGTGCGCAGTGCCGTGCTGGTGTAGCCATTGCTCCAGTTGCTCGGCGACATACTCACCACCGTTGTCACTATGAAGTGTGTGTACCAGTGCATGGTTCGGGTGGCGAGCCTCCAGCTGCATCACCATGTCCTGCAGCGCTTTGCCCACTTGGTTTTGGCTAACCAGCGTGCGAACGGCAGACAAACCGGAGGCACCGTCCAGCAGCGTTAGCAAGTAACGTGCCCCACCTCGGCCCGTGGTCGGCATGGGCCCGCACAGGTCAGAGTGCACGACCTCCAGTGCATGCTGAGGCCGGTTGCCGCGGCTGACGTGGGCTGTAGCTGTGGTCTTCGCGGTGATGCAGGCTTCGCAGACGCCCTCTGCCGCCTGATGCAGCGCCGCTGGAATGACCCGTGGCCCATCCACCAGCTGCTTGGTGATGAGCTCCTCCAGTGCCCGGTAACCAAGGTGGCCGAACTGGCGGTGCAGCAGCAGTGCAGCGCCTGCACTGCTGCGAGTTCGACGACTGAGCACTCAGTGGCGCCCAGTTGCCCTTGGCCGTTGCTGCTGTTGTTCGGCTGGTCTCCGCCGGCGTCACTGCTGGTTGTGCTGCCATCGCGGGTGCTGGGGGCGTCGGCGGCACTTCCGCCAGCATCACCACCTCCGCCGGCTCTGTCTCCCGCGGCGAGCGCGTTGACGGCGCGTTTGGTCGGCGCCAGCAGGTCCACATCCATGACGTAATGCCCGCACTCGCTCCATGCGGTGATAGACAAGCTGCTGTGCGGGAGGCCTACGCGCGAGAACCGGCGGCCCGTCTTGTCTGTGCGAACGTGACCGAGCAGCCGCGCGTCACGAGAAGGTCGACAGACATGAGTGTGTGTCCCGAGCTGGGGGACATGCAGCACGTTGCGCAGCCAGACAGATTCCCCATCGCGCGTCCTAGGAGCAACTGCCCTGTTCCCATGACGTCGGCTAGCTGATTGTTTTCCCACTTGATTTGCTGAGGCGCACCGACAGGGATGTAATTGTGCATCAAGGAACGGTCACCCGTGAGGTGGTAAGGTGAGCCAGAGTCTAGGACAACACATGAACTGCTACCACTGCCATCGACGACCAGCACCGTGGCACGGTTCTGGCGTGAGCTTCTTCCGCCACCACCACCGCCACTGCTTCCGCCTGCAGTGTCGCTGCCGTTGCGGCGGCCGTTGCCGCGTCCAACATGGCCGCGTTCACGTGCCCTGTCGCCCCCGCTGTTACTGATATTGCCGCTGCCGGTGCCTCCGCCGCCACCGTCACGATGGCGGTTGCCGCTGCCACTGCTGCCGGCGCCGGCACTGCATGGCTGCTCGAACGCATTGCTGCGGTAGAGACCAACAGACTCGTCCGCCAGCTTAACGGGGCATTCGCGGACGTAGAGACCAGGCTGTCCACAGTAGCGGCAGATGTCGTTGGCCCCCGCGGCGCCCGAGGCGCCAGCAGCACTGCGGACTCCTGGTGTTCCTGCCGTCGAATACGGAGATGTTTGCACTGGGCGAGGGCGGGTCGAGCACTTTCCTCCCCCCCCCGTCTTGGCAGGTCGTAGCAGTACGGGTGCAGTTTTAGCTTGGGCGCAATCGTGTAGCACTCGGGCGGATAGTGTGGCGCTTCCCCGCTACTCTTTGGATCTTCAGTCGGTTGCGGCGCCCCCCGTCATTAGTAAGTTGTTTGTGGTGCAGCTGCAGCTCGCGGCTCCTAGTCTGGATCATTCTGCGTGTCTTTTGCAGATTGCTCAGGTTGTCATGTCTCGTGTTGGCGCCAAAACCTGGCAGTCGTATGCGTCGCATTTTGCCGCCTTTGTGCGTTTCTGTGTGGAGGAAAGTTTGGAGTTTCTCCCGGCCTCCCATTATGCCGGGCTCTTGTGGGGTCAGTTTCTCGCTGCCAAGGGCTCCATCCAAGTCCGCACAGCGCAGCCTTATTTCAGTGCTATTATCTCCGTGCATGACTTGCTCGGGTACCCTAAGCCCTGTGCCGGAGACAACACCCTGTTGGCCGCGTTCCGTCGAGGTTGGGAGCGCTTGCAGCACTCAACGGTGCCTGCTTCCGTGCTCGTGTTGGCCTTTAGTGCAGGTGATGCTTGGCATCTTTATGAGCAGTTGGCCGTGGTACCCGTTGGCTCCGAGTTAGCCTTGCCGTTGTTGTTCGTCGTGTTGAGTTTCTGTCTCTTGCTTCGCCCAGACTCTCTGCTGTCGGTAACCTGGGCGCGTGTTGCTGTCGTTCAAGGGGAGCAAGTTGTTCAGTACAAACCCCTCAATTGGAAGGGCCGTTTGGTTGCCGTTTGGTTGCCCGTTTCCCTGCAGTGGGCTGTCCGTCAGCGTTTTTTGCGTGATCCGTCGCGGTTGTGGCCAGCGGGTCAGTCTACGCGTGGTGCTGAGCGTTGGTTTGACTTAGTCCTTGCAGAGTGTGGTTTGCCTCATATGCGCGGGTTGCATTCTCTCTATAGCCTGCGTCGTGGTGGCGCTTCCGCTGCTCGGGCGGTGGGAGTACCGTTTGAGATCGTTGAAGCGTTTGGCGGTTGGTCTGCCGGTTCTGTAGCCCTCCGAGAGCAAACACAGAAAGTATGAAGACAGGGAACCGTCGCGGCGACATTTTCATTTACGTGATAGGTAACATATAATGTTAAGTAATTAGGATGTAACACGCCTGCTTGGTTCTTGCCGTCTAACATATGGATGCCGTACACTTTTCCGTTATTACGGTCAAAGTATGAGGTGCAGCATACGTTTACAGTACTTCTCCTTTTGTTATGTTGCAGATTACTTGAAAGGAACTTGCTCCAGTTGGCGACTGGAGGAAGCATTCGTTCCCAACTTTCCCGATCTGCAGAGCCCGACATCAGGAGCTGGCTGAGAGACAAGGAAGAAAAGATTACTAAGCTTAAAAATATGGTATAGGGTTGCCTTAAATTGTCTGACAAACAGGGTGATTCCACTTGGCCGCACACTAGCATTAAGTTTCAAAAATCTCACGCCTGGCTCAGCAAATCATGCAAGCGATAAGGAACTAGTTAAATACATTAATAGAAAGTAAAAATCCTTTAGGAAATCGCGTAAAGGGACTCCGTACGCGAAAAGCCGAACGGCCCAGTGCGTACGCGTACGCCTCGGACACTAAGTCCGCAATAGTGGCACACAAGTTATCAGGGCCTCAGACCCGCTGATAACTTTCAAAGTGGACATTAACTTCCGAGCGAGAAAATACATAGTCCGCCATTTTCCATCCTCAAGGCCCTACGCTGACTTTTGTATTTTCCTTCATCCACAGCCGCATTTTTAAATAGCCCGCTAGCCAGTGGATTTTACAGCAGGACCGGTCGAATTGCCCACACTCCAGCAATTAGCCGACAAAACAATAATGATTTGTGATTTATAAATTACACCCACTCTTACTATAACAATGGTTTGGTGCCTTTAAAGCAACCTATCGTACGCGTATGCATATGGATCCGGGGCGCTTAGTGGAAACACCTGTCCACTAGCCGCACACTAAGTCCACATTAAAAATAATGTTTAAAATTTTAACACTAACTTTAAAGTTAGTGTGCGGCGACCCTGAAAGCCATACACGACTCAGAGTCGTACTGATCAAAGCCAATCCATACCTACTCGGTAATGAACACAAACCCCTTGCATTACTTTGATAGGGTATTATAAAGAGTGGTTACGTGTACGTAGCTTAGCTATCCATTTTGGAATTACTTGAAGCCGCCGACCTTTTCACGTGTGCACACTCCGTGCTCATGGATGTTTTAGAAGACTACGTTTCTCCTCCATCTCTCCCTAGGCCTCTTGATGGCAGCCCGGGCGTTACGGCGGTGGCCCGCGCCAATGGCATCAGTGGTCCAGTCGCCCACAAACTTAGGAACTATCTACGGCAGAAGGCTCTGAAGATGGACGCGTTCATTGCGGAATTAGTGAAGGCGTCCGAGTACTGCGGCGCCAAGCACGTGCAAGAGGCGCTGGTGACCACACTTGGCATCGACGCCTTGGAGTCGATCACACTCCTTCGTGTTCTTGTCCCCAAGGACAACAACGAGCGCCGGAACAGGTAAGGAATAAGGGTATGCAGAACGGGGGGCAACAGACTAAGCTTTTGATAAAGAAAGGTAACGGATACCCTGGGGGGGGGTTCACACATGTAATCTCCGTCTAAGGCTATCTGTCAGTATGCGCTGGCTATCTTGTGATACTCTGCAACTCTGTCACGATGTTATTTCAACACTTGCCATTCATTCCGTTCTCACTGACATGTCATGCAGTAACGCCTCATCTGTAACTGAGCCTTCCACAACCAAGCAAGTGGCCAAGCACTTGTCCTCCACCATACCATTGAAGTACCAGGTGGTCGTTAAGAAGGTTGCGAAGCCCGACGCCATCAAGATAAACAAGTGGTACACGTGCGGGTAGGTACAACATAGATTGATGTAGTAGACATGGGTACTTTTCTGCGCAAGATCACATAACGCTGGCACATTCTCAGGTTCCTTATCCTTGGGGTTACCTGAGACACCCTGTCGTCCGCACTGGCGAAGAAGGACAGGCTTAAGGGCGCGGTGAAGGACACAACCGACGTTGTTGACCTTAAGAAGTTGGGGAAGCGGTGGATGGCGGCGCTCTTCCAGTCACTGACTGGAGACAGCCTCTCAAAGGTTCAGCAGGAAGACAAGGCTACGTACGACGCTGTCTATGACGCCTTGAAGGCGAAGCTGCAAAACGCGATGGCAAACCATCAGTCAGGTAGAAAGGGTGATGTTTCGGAAACCAAACGATATTCAATCAAACTGTGCATTACACCTCACACTGGTCTGGTCTGGGTTGACACTACTGCAATTAGCGGTTTAAGGTCCTGGGTTCGATTCCTGGGGAGACCCCCGATTTAGTCGGGAGCGCGAGATTATGGCTAGCTGCTGAGATGTGGAGTTGAGGTCACAGTTGATGGACCAGATTCGCACGCTGGATTGGTGGCGATTGCCAAACCCTCCGTCTCTTCGGGTGTTCGGGTGAATGGATGAGGAAGGGTCCCCGAAGGCTGGATCCGCCGCCTTGGACTTACAGTTCGTATGGCGAAGTACAGTGTGGTAGTGGTGGATGGTGCTATAAGGTGATAAATGATCTAGAACTGACAATGTGATAAAGCGGCCCAGAAGCTTCCCACTCTGTAACATTACATACATTACACACCTCACACTCCCACAGTGCTGATCTTTACGTTAGTTTGGGTAACCCACGTTTCGGATGCCGATGCATGCAGAGAAGAAGAAGTCGGACTTCTTCAAGGCCATCGGACTGACGACTGCAGACAAGGCTAAGCTCGAGACCGTGGCGACTTTGGACGCCGTCGGTGCGACCAAGCTCTTTAAGGAGTGGGTGACTGCCCATGTCGAGGTCAGCACTCAGCCAGCAGGTAATGCATGCAAAGAAAAAACGTGGACGTTACCGCAACCTCAAGACGACCTCAACCTCACTTGCAATCTGTGCCTCCGTGTTCTCTTTTGCAGGTCAGGAACGCAAGAAGAGCAAGTGAACGCCACTGCTCAGTAAAAGCTAAATACCCACGCGTTGTTACTAAGATCAGACATGATGGTCATGTACATTACCTACTTGAAACTTCCCTGTCATGCAATACATCATGTTGCTTGTATCCCTTCCTAACTTCACAACTAAATGTACAACCCCCCAGGCCAGGCCAACGTTATGGAGACGCAGCAGGAGCCCCTCGGCCAGAAGAGCAGCCGCCAGGATGGGGATGAGGGAGACGATGGGGACTACAGCGGGGACGAGGGCGAGGGCAGGGAAGACGACGGCGAGGGCGGGGAGGACGAGGGCGAGGGCAGGGAAGACGACGGCGAGGGCGGGGAGGACGACGGCGAGGGCGGGGAGGACGACGGCGAGGGCGGGGAGGACGACGGCGAGGGCGGGGAGGACGACGGCGAGGGCGGGGAGGACGACGGCGAGGGCGGGGAGGACGACGGCGAGGGCGAGTGCGCGGAGGATGAGGGCGGGGAGGATGAGGGTGGGGAGGACGGGGACTGGCCGTACGAGAGCGGGGATTACATGGGTGGGGAGGACGAGGACTGGGAGGACAAGGGAGGGGAGGACAAGGGAGGGGAGGACAAGGGAGGGGAGGACGAGGGAGGGGAGGATGAGGGAGGGGATGAGGACGAGGGGACGGGGGGCAAAGTCCTGTTCGAGGAGTACGGCAGAAGCAAAAGCCAGAAGGTCCACAGCAAGTCCGTGCCTCAACCAACTGGGCGCCGCAAGGTCCTGGTGACCGGACAACATGACAAAGGTAAATTGTAGCTTCATCATGACAATAAATTACGACTTACTAACAACATGGCAATAAATTACGACTACACATAAAAATTAATTTCTGAATCACTCTCACTTATTGTAGGGGCATTGGATGCCAGAGGGCGGCCCACACGCCTGAGGCAACCCTCGGCTAAGGCTCGGGAGAGCCAAGAAACGGTGGCCATGGTGGTGCCTGCTCGAACCAAGCGTCCACGCCCTAAGGAAACCCCACTGGTGTTGCCGGAGGACCCATCGGCTTTCGGGGCCACAGTGTCAAACCCCGCAAAGAGGAAGGAATCGTTTGGTGTCGGTAACGGCCGAGCTGTACAGACCCACGGGGCTAAGGTGCAGCAGGAGAAGGGCAAGAAGGCCATGGCAGAGATTCGGAAGGGGGGGCTGAAGAAGCAGCGGAGGTAGCAGACCGCGGGCAGTGATCAGGAACCTGGAGGGCGCCTGTAGTTTCAAGTGATTCTCAATGTTGAGTAAAGAAGGGCCTCTAGTCCTCGTGGTACCGATTGAGAGATGTGAGCAGGTTGTAGTAGGCCATTGGGCAATGCTTTGTGTATGAGGGAGTCTGCCATTCGAAGTGCAAATGAGAGCTGACAGCAGGGGTTGATGGTGTGACCTGTACC
>NW_003307605.1:141909-143171 GCF_000143455.1 Volvox carteri f. nagariensis | reverse complement strand
GTCCTATGCTGTCCGTTAACAGCATGTTAACGGACAGCATAGGACGGTATAGGTCACACCATCAGCGGGTTCATGTTATCCCGTTAACGGCATGTTAGCGGGATAATATGAACACGCTATTGAGCTGGTAATCGCTGTTTAATGTGTAAGAGTTTGGTCGGTTATCGTCCTGATAATATCTATGTTATTGCCCCATTACCGGGGACGTTCTTGTAACTGGCCGCCCGATAAACGACCTGGTAAACCACCCCGGTAATGGAGCCTGATTACGGGTAACTGGCCGATTAACGACCCTAGCCCGTTAACGACCCAGTAACCTTATAGCCTGGTAGGCAGGCGGCTGGCAGAGGTTAAGGCCTGACTTCTGCTCCCGTCGCGTCCCGGCGCGTCCGGGTTCAAATCCGCCTGCCGACCTCTCGGGGTGTTTGAGAGGTGATGAAATGGGAGGTGGCCCCCCATCTTGTGGAAGGTGTAGGACGTGATAAAATCAACTCGCGAGCTGACCAGGAACTAAGTTGACGCGCCGTTGATCCGCTAGATTTGGTTGGATGCTGGTGGTGAGTTGCCGAACCCAACGAATACACTCTGAAGTCGGATGGGGTGAATGGCTTAGGGTGCCCCTCTAGCAGGGGAGAGCAGGGAACTGCCTCGGGAAGGAGGCCGCTGGTGAAGCTTAACCACCCTGTAACAACATCAACAATCAGCCTGGTAATCGAGGCCGGTTACCAGGCGTTCCCATTATTGGGCCAATAACATGCGGTAGGGAGGCCAACCGCAAACACCACTAGCTAAATCCCTGTGCACCTATCGTAAATGGCAGGAATGTATGGATGCTATTGGCGCTCTTCTAGATGATATTCCAGCGAATTGGAGACAGGCGGCTAGTCTTTTGTTGCCGCTGAGTGTAGAATCTAGGGAAGCAATGGTGCCCCCTATTGAGTCGGTTACCCAAACCCTAGTGTCGAGGCTTGGTTGGAGATGGGGTGTAGGGCCTCCAATCCGATTCCAACACTTATCCGTTAAAATAGCGACTAATATGCAACTTTCACCTTTTTCGATGGCTCGCCGTGTGGCCCATACCCTTTTCATCAAAGAGGCGACGGGTTCTTCTGAGATATTGGATGAAGCTATTCTTCTTTTGCAACGGACATTCCATCGTTTATGGTTTCATTTACGGTGGGAAAATGAACAAAAAGAGGTTTGGTGGCGTCTCGCAGTTGATGGGGTGCCTATGTTAGGAATTCCCATCTTAGGATGTCGCG
>NW_003307605.1:136784-141859 GCF_000143455.1 Volvox carteri f. nagariensis | reverse complement strand
GGTGGGTGATCCTCTAATCCAGAGTGGTGGTCTAATCCATATCCTAGGGTCGGGGTTCTAATCCTAATCCTGTGGCCGGGTCCCAATCCCAATCCTGGGGGGGGTCCCAATCCTAATCCTGTGGCCGGACCGCAATCCTAACTCTGAGGCTGGGGTCCCAATCCTAATCCTCTTGGTCGTGTCGTAATCCTTATCGTGGAGCTGTTATCGTGTGACTGATTCGGTAAAACCTTAATTTTGGCTGGGGGGCCCAATCCTAATAGAAGGGTGCCGTGACACGGAAACACACAGTGCCATACAGGCGCGAGGCGATGGCAATGCAAGTGCGTAAAAAAACCAATGCAGTTTTACAGCGGGTATATGATCAACCGAAGTAAAACTTGAAACATAAAAAGCAGGCTGACGAAGCTGCGCATCCTGGCCATTTCTGCAGTATTGTGCCATACGAAGAGTTTAAGCAGGGATACTGCGTCTAAACACCTTGATTCAAGCATCTGCAGATGCGACTGTGGGGCGGTCGAAGATAAAATGCACGTTGAGAGAGGTGATCCAATGGATCACCATCCACACTTGCAGCGCGCCAGAGATCTTCCATGCCATAAATACCAGGGGCTTTCACAGCTATGAAGCGCAACCCAATAAGCAGGACATCCCTCGCGAAACGATGTCTACGTATGATATTGAGCCAAAAGATGTTAACATGTGCGCATAACAATAAGCTCATTCATACAAAGCCCGAAGCCCGAGAATTAACAACAAGCAGGCAGAGCAAACACGTCCTTGGAAGGAGTAGCTGAGAGAGGTGATCCAATGGAACACCACCCACACTGGCAGCGAAGCAGAGACCTTCAATGCCATAAATACCAGGGGCTTTCGCAGCTATGAAGTACAACCCAATAAGCAGGACATGTCTCGTAACACGATGTCGACCTATGATGTTGAGCCAGTAATGTTAGCACGTGCGCATAGTAGAAAAATTATTCATAAAGTTTCCGACATTTAACCTACTAATATTTTATAAGGACGCATACCACGCGACTGCCTTTGGAAGCGTCCCTCAATGTCGTGCAGCTGGTTCCGGAGGAGGCGCGGACGCCATCCATACGTCTTCGTGTCTAGACCGTCCTCGTCAATTTTTGCAGATTGTTTTATCGCAATTTTACTGATCAGCAGACGCCTGTCAGAAGCATGGCTGGAGCTCCTGGAGCGTATGGCTTCCGTGATCAGGAGCATGAGCGCACACATCACACGCGACATCACTTAGTATGACATGGCATAGCAACTTTCTAACCCAGTCTGAACGGTAGCTGGATTTGATAGTCCTCCTACATAGCAGTATACTAATTGCCAATCATTGCGGTGCCCTAATCTTAATCCAATACCAGTGTACTAATCGTAATCCTGGATATAGGTATTTATCCTAATCCTGGGGCCGGGTCCCAATCCTAATCCTGGGGCCGGGTCGCAATCCTAATCCTGGGGCCGGGTCCCAATCCTAATCCTACACTCGGGTCCTCATCCTAAACCTGGCCTCAACTTTGTATCCTAATCCTGCCCCTCTTTCCGAATCCTAATTCCTGCCTGACCGGTACCCGAACCCAATCCCTAATCTTTGCATCCCTCTGGTCCGGTGGCACAGGCAGTAGCAGATCAACTTACTCTTTCAATAGGAATGCCAGTCTCAAGGAAGCAACTTTGGCTTATCCAAGCCCCACAATCAGTGCAACAATGTGTTTGGGATGTTGTGGCTCTTGCTGCGGTGTCAGCCATGGAGCATGGGAGACGTTATATGGCTGCAAACATCAAAACCAACCCGGCACTGTTACCTGGCCCTTCCCTTACGGAAGAAGCAATTTGTCGAGTTATTGTTGACTTTTGGGGCCGCATTCAGGGTTTCGCAGCTTTGGGAATTCCACGGAAAGGTTGGGATTCCGTTGGCGTACATCACCCCTTCTTGAGAATTATATCTGGCAAATTGATGTGCTCGCGAGAGCGGTTACCGATGAGAGGTTAATTATCTGAGGTGATAATCTTTTGGTATATTAGTCTCTACTGCAGTGCACGGCCAGATGGCCCGATGGCTCTACTCTTCGAGAGTCTGGAGCCCACTGTAACAACCACACACATACAGGAGGGAAACGTTCCCAGATGTGTATCCTTATGATGCATACCGTAGTGCTACTTATAGTTCGTGCTACAAGAATTCGGGAGGCACCACGAATATGTAGCACGTACAAATTCTAAGGTATCCCAAGGGACCGCAGCCCCGAAATATCGTACCCTCCGAAGCCGGTCGATCAAACTTCGCAAAATCTAGGATTTCAAGGCGGAAATCAGCTCTTAAATACAAAATATATTCATAAACGTAGGACATGAGCAACGCTGGAAAACGTGCAAGACAGGCAACCCTGCTTCAATGCGGGATGAAACCGCTAGCACCAAACGCTCCGGTGAGCGACCGAGTTGGATTTGCACCAGTTAGGCTTGATGATGCTGTTGTCGAGGCCCAGCGTGAGCGAATGGAGCACGAGGAGGTTGCTAGGCGCAAGCGCAATGCGGTCAATGCTACGGTGCATCCAGCTGCGTTGTAATGCCTTTTACGTCGGGGTTTCAGCCACATGAAGACACGTTTCAGTAGCAACCACCCAAACACTGTATTGGCCCGACCGGTTGGTTATAAGGTCGTTGCCACTGGTACTGAACTGTACGATCGGTCCAGAATTTGCTAGGGCGTTTCCAAAGTGCGAAAATGGTTAGAGACCATGAGCCTAGGGGTTCCCGGTGGAGGGAGACTGACTGGAAGCTGCAGTTTGAAAAGCCCCGAAACTTTGGAAGGGGCCCCGAAATTTGTATCATGCCCGCAAAATCTGGTCCGGCCTTCCCCGAAATTCAATGAGCAGGTACAAATTTCGGAAAGTTTTTTGACCCCTCCCCGAACAAAGCGATCACGAACTATAAGTAGCACTACGGTATTCGACATAGCCGTGATGGCCTGTTAGAGATACGGACGAATATCAAAAGTGGAAGAATTTCACGCAATGTCAACATAAGATACGGAGATCGTTTCCCGGTCGCAAGGCCTAGGCTTCAACTTCTTATTAGATACATCTTCTTATTAGATATATCTTCTCTATTAGATTGTGTTCTTTAATGAAAGTACAATCCTACACTCCCGAGAATCTACTTGGGCTACAGGGGTAGCACGAGGGAGAGAGGGGGAGAGAGTAGGGAGAGCAGTGTTTTTTTGAAGTAATATATTCCTTAAAAGGAAGAAACAGGCCATTTTGGCCTTTGGAAAAACGGAATGAATTGAGGCCGATCCGTACATTTTCATTCTTCCAGCCAAAAACGTCCATCGCTGCCAGATTGCTCCGTAGTGTGCAGAACTTAGTACCCTCGACAAGCACGTGACGTCTGAAGTGCAGAAGAGTCCTAGTGTGCTGTGGTTTGCAGCGGCGGGTGACGGCCTGTGATTTGCTATGCGGTTGCTTGCGAGGAGGAGGAGGAGGAGGGGAGGAAATTTGCGCGGAATCAGTCAAACCAAGTCAGTTTTTCGAATCAGGTTCAGCATAGGGAAGGAGGGGATTCTATGCATAGTCGAGAAGCGGGGAGGAGGCGGAGGACGAGGAGGAGGAGGCGGAGGCAAGGGGAGTTGATTCGTAGTCGATTCGCGCTTTCATAAAAAGGAGGAGTGCCGTACATCTCACAGAAAAACACACATCACATCGGCGCATGTTCAGACAGCTGGCGAGGGCTGCCCTGCACTTGCGAGCCCCCGCCCCAACCCCACCCCCTCATTGCGCCCTCCCAACCCCTCTAACCAAAACCCCAAAGCCCCCAATCTCAAAAAGCCCCCAAAAGTGAACACCGGGGCCCGTCACCACCGACAGACGTCCCATCCAAAGCCTTCCCGCCCTTCCAAATGCAAAAACACAATAGCAAAGTTAAAACCGGGTGTGAGGTTCCGGAGCCCGGATGCAAAATTAAAACCCTAAAACCTTAAAGCGACCCACAAATGATATCTGTTAAAGCGACCCCAAACCCCAAGCCTCAATTTCCCCCTCCTGTCGTACCTGTTCGTAATCCTGGGTCGAATCCCCGGGCCCATCACCCCGGGGGAGCCGCAGCTGCCTCCACCCGGACACGCTACAGCGACAGGCTGCACCCTGCAGTAGCAGTATAGCAGTAGCAGTATAGCAGTGTAACACTAGCACAGCAGTAGTAATCGCAATTCAGTAGCACAGCAGAAGAAATGGAACAGTAGCACATTACTCACATCATGAAGTTGCGAGTCAATGACAACACTACGAAGCCACAGATACCAGTAGAGCAGTACCACCTTGATGGCGACCGGGAGACCTCGCCACTCGCCTGGGGGGAGGGTATGGGGCAGGAGAGGGGAGGGGGGAGAGGAGGGGGGAGGGGTGTACGGGAGGAGGGGTATACGGCAGGAGGGGGGAGGGGGATAGGAGGGGGGAGGGGGGAGAGGAGGGGGGAGGGGTGTACGGCAGGAGGGGGAAGGGGGAAGACACCGATGGGACGTACGACACCGATGGGGCGCCCGGCTGGCGCACAGCCAGTGCGATAGGTCATTAATGACATATTACACATTATTGAACATTGTTTTTGTCGTTGCTGATGTTCTTGTCAGGTAGCGCCGTACATGTTTGCCGTACCTTTGTACACCACCCCGAAGCCGCCGCTCCCCAGCACTCTGTTACGGAGGGATCCCCCCTGGCTTGAGTGCTGACTGCTGGGGGGATTGGAGTTGGCCTGCATGCATGCACACATACGTACATGCAGTCGGACAGACTGATACGCAGCGATTCCTTAATAGTGCACCAATGAGCAATTCAAAACACGTAGCATGATATTTATATATGATGTCAGGAAAATGATGGTCTCGCCAAGTTGAGATGTAGGTACGAGTACGGACACTGGTACGGACACAACTGCAGGTACGGATACCTGGTCCCAGCCCAATGGCAGCCCCCCTTCCCTCGACCACCCACCCCCACTACCACCCCCACCCCCACTACCACCCCCACCCCCACCCCCACTAACCCCACCCCCAC
>NW_003307605.1:130412-136734 GCF_000143455.1 Volvox carteri f. nagariensis | reverse complement strand
TTCGCATCGTTCTTGCCGCGGCCGACGATGCCGGGAAGCCCAACCGCCGCTCCGACAGGAAGCAGGGGCCCTGCCCCTGCTCCTGCTGGAAGGGCATTTATTCCTCTTCCCTCGATCGCGTCCACCCCCCCACGCCCCCCATGCGGGGTAGGACGGGCCTGATGGTGCGGCTGCAGCTGCTGCTGTTGAAGTGGTAGTTGTTGTTGTGGTGGTGGTGGTGATATGGGCCCTATCATCGCTCCCCTGTCCAACAACAACTCCAACATGGTGGCAGCCTTGCCTGGGACCTACGCACCGCCGTAGTACAGAGCAAAGATGTACAAGACGTTTCTGAAAGTAAATTATTATCAGGAATTATATATTATATATCCTACATATTATATATAATATACATATGTATGTTATGTATGTTATACATATACTACAATTAATACAGAAATCATATGTATTGAATACTGACGTTTTTTTACATATTATAAAATTCAAAAAACGGCGAAATAAAACAGCGGAGCGAAAAGGTAAACAGACAAAAAGTAAACGTAAGGAAATCGCAAAATAACTCCCGCAGCCTCACAACACGCGCCTGAAGAGGTTGTCACAGCCCACCTGGTCGGCCGCTGCGAAGCTCATACTGAAAGCGCTACAGCCGTCGCCGCCGCCGCCGCCGCCGCCACCGCCTGCAGGCCCAGACGACGCTTCCCCGACGCCGTCCAACTCCATGCCCACCAAGGGCACAGGAGCCGCAGCTGGCGGCACCCCCGCTTTGGGCGACGGCGATGAGCCATGCCACGTGAGGCGGCGCCGCCGTTGTCGTAATCGCCGTACGACAAGTGCGACAGCGGCAAACGCAATGACGATGCCTAACGCGCCGCCTGCGGCGATACCGCTTGTAAGAGCGTGGTTCTGTACGGCACCTGTTGACGGGCTAGGTGACGGGCCCGTTGACGCCGCCACTGCATTGCCCGGCGCGTCCATTGGGAGTGTAATGACTGCAACGGGACGTTGGGACGGTTGGGACCGTTGGAACGGTTAGAGATACTCGTTGGAAAGTAGCACACGTCGTTGATTCCGTACTTTTTTTGTAAAGGACGTAGAACCTTCTGGATTACGCCTCCAACATAGGCAGCATTTGTTTACACGAACCCTTCCTCAAGCTAATCTTGCCCGACGGGAAGATTTCGAAATTATTGACATTTACGAAACCACACACTCAAAACCGCACATGTGACACACACCCAGTACGGCGACCCTAGCAACTTTGTTACTTAGGTTGGAATAAATTGAGACCCGCCCTAAATGAAAAAAATTCACTGGGGGAGAGCGAGTAAGAAAAAGAGCGAGTAAGCAAGAGAATGTACGAGAGAGCAAGAGATAGTATGCAAGAGAGGGGGAGAGAGAAGGAATGCAGTGAGAGAGGGGGAGAGAGAAGGAATGCGCGAGTGCATGGGGAGGAGAAACCCCGTTTGATTCGCAGGGCAGTCCGTACGGCATAGGAGTGCAAGCACAAGAACGCCGCCACGTTTGGAGTACACACTTTTTATTGAAATTCTCAAACAATAAAGGCCGGCAGACTTGCTATGGCAGTGTAGACCTTTCTGGATTGAATGAATGAAGAAGAGAATAAGAAGGACAACAATTAAACAGGCACGAGCGAGACGCCAAGAGGGAGGTGCTTAGTGCGTTGCCATGGGTCACTCTAAAGTTGCCGAGCATGAAGGAACCCAGCGTTGCTACCGTAAACGTTTGACCCTCCCAGGCGTATCCGTAATTATTGAAAATTTACGCCGGGTGTATATCCGTAATGTTGCGTATTTCAAACAGAGCTTTTTCGTTGCTCAAAGGACTATTTTTAACTGTTGATAGGGAAAGCGTAATAGCTGCACCCAGGGAACGCAAGTCCCGCGTCCATCCCCTTGTAATGGACCAGGACTATCCCTCAAACGTCAAACCAGCGCAGATACAGGTACTCGTAGCATTCATCAGCTCCTAGAATGTTCACAGCCCAGGCATTATCAGGTTAACGACAGTTCGACATCGCGGCAAGCCAGAATGTCATACATGGTACCATCGGTACGCGGTACATAACCTCTCCTCTAAAGTCCCATTCAACCAGGAGTAATCGCACGTAACTCGAAGAAACATCGTCTTAGGGACGTGAATCTCCTTGCCTGCCCACAATCGCTCCATAACGTCTCCGACCTGCCCTTCTGCCCCTGATCCGTGTGGGTTCACTGGATATTGCCGCTTCCGAAACCTTCTGGTGTTAATCACGACAGATATTTACGCCGCACTGGCTAAAAGGGTACCTGAGATGTGTATTTCGCGTAATATTACGCCGGCGTAAATTGGGCGTAACATGACGGATTACGGTAGCAACGCTGAAGCAACCAACCCATAAAGGATCATGCCCTTTGCTTATAAATCTATGATGTAAGGGACATGCAACGACGTCAGACGCAAGGGCTGCGAGGTGAGGGGAAGTCAAACTCGAAGCAATGGAAAGCTACCTTCGCGATCCGATGAATATGAATGTTCTCCTTTGGCCAATCGATAAAGAATTGATGTAGCTTTTACATGCAATCTTTAGCGGAGTGAGATATGCAAATTTACCTCACCCTGGAAATGCAAATTTACCCTATTTCCGCGATCCGTTTTATCTGAATTATTTCCCTTGGTCTAGCGATAAAGAATTAGAATAGCTTTCAGACCAATTTAAAGCGGGGGAAGATATGAAAGTTCATAGGTTAGGAAGCTCAGGGTTTTAACTTCGCCGAAAGATTTATCTGAAAAGTCCATCGATAGGAAACTAAAAAAACCTTCAGACGCAGATGGTAAGGTGAGATCAAATGTTACACCATGACGGACGGATGGACGGACGGACGGACACACTAGCGGGCGGACGGACTAGCGGACGGACGGACGGACGGACGGACGGACGGACGGACGGACGGACGGACGGACGGACCGACAGACAGACAGACAGACAGACAGACAGACAGACAGACAGACAGACAGACAGACAGACAGACAGACAGACAGACAGACAGACAGACAGACAGACAGACAGACAGACAGACAGACAGACAGACAGACAGACAGACAGACAGACAGACAGACAGACAGACAGACAGACAGACAGACAGACAGACAGACAGACAGACAGACAGACAGACAGACAGACAGACAGACAGACAGACAGACAGACAGACAGACAGACAGACAGACAGACAGACAGACAGACAGACAGACAGACAGACAGACAGACAGACAGACAGACAGACAGACAGACAGACAGACAGACAGACAGACAGACAGACAGACAGACAGACAGACAGACAGACAGACAGACAGACAGACAGACAGACAGACAGACAGACAGACAGACGGGCGGACTGACTGACGGACGGACTAGCGGATCGACGGACTAGCGGACGGACGGACTAGCAGACGGACGGACTAGCACTCTTCAGTAATGTTACAGAGTGAGAGGCTTCTGGGCCGCTTTATCAGATTGTCAATTCTACGATTTATCACCTTATAGTACCGTCCACCACTACCACACTGTACTACGCCATACGAACTGTCCAAGGCAACGTTTGTATTTCACCTCGCCCAGAGCCTTCGTGAGCACATCCGCAACCATCCACTCCGTAGAGCAGTATTCCAACTGCACCTCACCCTCTCACGCACTATGTGATGTTGTACGTCGATGTGCATCGACCGAGCAGACGTAACCGGGTTGTTTCCTAAGCTAAGCGCCCCCTGGGAATCTATTTGAATCTTGATAGCGCCCTCAGGCAAACCCAAATCGACCATCAGCTTGCGAAGCCACAAAGCCTCGCGAACAGCTGCTGCTGTAGCTTGATACTTGGCCGCCACCGATGAAGCCGCCACAGTACGTTGAAGTTGGCTGCTCCAGCTAATTGCAGCCCCATTTAGAGTGAACACGTAACCAGAAGTAGAACGCTGCGTAACTGGGTCTCCTGCCCAGTCAGAATCGCTATACCGGACATCTCAATGTCGCCAACACCCCCAAAACGCAATCCTAGTTCGCGAGTACCCGCCAGGTAACGCAGAACGCCAATTGCTAAGTTCATAGCACTCTTCGTGGGTGCGGCCATATGCCGGGACAAAATGCTCAATGCATACGAAATGTCAGGCCGCGTGTTCATCGCTAGGTAATTCAACTCCCCTATACTCCGTGGGATTGTCCAGCAGCTCTTCTCCGTCCCCCGTAGGAGTGTACCTAAAGCCCGGAGGCAAAGGAGTAGACCTCGGCTTGGCGTCAACCAATTTATGACGCTCTAATAATAATATACCTCTTAATATACCTACACTGCGACAACACTATCTCACCCGACTTCTCCCTCCTCATTTCCATGCCCAAAAACACTTTCGCTTCTCCAAGGTCACGCACCTTGAAGACCTTCACAATTGCGGCTTTAATTGCCCGGACCATTTCCAGATCTTCCGACGCAACAATGGTATCATCTACGTGCACCAAAGCAAGAACAACCCCACGCTCATCCGTCTTAACGAACATCGCTGGATAAGACTTCAAAGGATAAAGACCCAGCTTAGCAAACTCTGCTGATAGTTTCTCATATCAGCAACGGGGTGCCTGCTTCAAACCGTAAATCGACTTTTGCAGCTTGCACGCAAGCGACCTGTCACTGGATGCATACCCAGGCGGTTGCTCCATCCACAACTCCTCCTTCAGCTCACCGTTAAAAAACGCAGTAGACACATCGAGCTGGTGCACCGTCATGTTCCGCGCTGTGGCAACTGCTAATAAAGCACGTAAAGATAGGGGGCTTCCACAAACGAATTAGGTTCAGGAATATCAGCAGAGAAAGCAGCGTTAATGTGACCAGTGACAGTGCGACCAGGTTCGTTTCGCCACCACTCGCCAGGGCGTTTACGTTCTCTAACTGGATACCGGGTCCCTGCCAATTCCACATCGGGCTGATTGTTACCTTGCACGTTCACACTGCTGGATGGTCCAGCCCCAGCCGGCGCCCCCTCGCCACCCAAATGCGCCTCGCCACCCCATCAACTATCGAGATGGCAAGTGGTGGGTCTGGTAAGCCTTCTGAGCTGGCAGCTTATGCTTCTGTCGACAGTTTTTCGTTTGGCGCCTCTGGTTCTGTTCTTGGGAATTGTGGCGCGGCCAGCAGCAGTCCTGGCATTCCTCAAAAAGAGGTGATTTTCTTCGATTGCAGCAAGCTTGGGCCCGGTAGGTCTGGCAAGGGATCGGGATTCCCGAGACAGGTTGCGTTTGTTGTTAAGAATATGAAGGCAAGGAGACTGGTCGCGATATAAGGGTTACAGTCTGTGGGTTAGTGGTGAACGGCAAGAAGACTTTAGGAGATTCCTGTTAAGGAATACCGGTCCATCCTGAGATGAGATAGAAAGACATGCACCACTTTGGTCTTATGTACCGATACCAACGGAAGTATCGTACAGTCGTCCACCATCCCTGGACCTGAGGACACGTCCGAGATACGCGGCCGAGAGTCCCGAGGCAAGGTCGAGGCACAGCCGAGGCAAGGTCGAGGCACGTCCGAGGCAAGGTCGAGGCACGTCCAAGGCATCGCCTATCACGGCGTATTCATTGCCTATCTACCACCTATCTACGTTGAGATAGGACCGCCCTTCAACATTTGTAGCATACAACAGTAAGCATCTGAGAAATCCTGGTCGAATATGGGACTGAGTTGTTGAGGAAACGGTCCTCTCCCAACTCGTGTGGTTGTCGACCAGGGGATTTGACCCCGGGTCTGCGCCTGACTAATGGGGAAGACTTACCCCAGAACCTTATGGGGCTACCGATGCGTATCCGGTAGCTAAGTGATAGACATTAGGGCACCGTCTGGACGGCGCAGTGAGATCGCGGAATGTACGTGCAGTTAGATCGCGGAATGTACGAGTTTTCCGCTAGCGCCGGTATTTAGGGCGGTGACTGCGCCTATTAGTTTATCTCACAACGATCGGTATTCCTACCAGGAATCTCCTCAAGTCCTGCCGAACGCTAACAATACTCTTTACATTACTTGTAACAGTTTATCGTGCTAAATATCTTCGCCACCGGCAATCCTTCCGGAATAACAATCAGCGTTAGCCGTCACCGTCGCCAATTCTCCAATAGGTTACGAGCCCCGCTTAGCGCCGACAGCTATCGCCCAATTGTTATTTCTATCCCTCATCGACAATGGTTAAGGACAAGCTTGATGAGTCGCTGGACCTCAACAACTACTCTAACTGGCAAATTCGGTTTAGCGCGATGTGCATGGAGCTTGGGCTTGAGCAATCCCTGCTCGCC
>NW_003307605.1:124365-130362 GCF_000143455.1 Volvox carteri f. nagariensis | reverse complement strand
ATCCTGAGATGAGATAGAAAGACATGCACCACTTTGGTCTTATGTACCGATACCAACGGAAGTATCGTACAGTCGTCCACCATCCCTGGACCTGAGGACACGTCCGAGATACGCGGCCGAGAGTCCCGAGGCAAGGTCGAGGCACGGCCGAGGCAAGGTCGAGGCACAGCCGAGGCAAGGTCGAGGCACGTCCGAGGCAAGGTCGAGGCACGTCCAAGGCATCGCCTATCACGGCGGATTCATTGCCTATCTACCACCTATCTACGTTGAGATAGGACCGCCCTTCAACATTTGTAGCATACAACAGTAAGCATCTGAGAAATCCTGGTCGAATATGGGACTGAGTAAGCATCCGAGGGATCCTGGACGGATACGGGAGTGAAGGACAGTATCGTGTTATGTACGTCCCCAATGTCCGCTTTGATGAGTTTAATGTCGACCGGCGGCATAATGCCAGGGATTCTGATGATGGATCCGATGCCGACGAAGATTTCGGACTATTTTGTCTGGTGAGGGGTCGCTGCCTAGGGCTGGCGAATGGACATCAGGCAGTACTGTTGGCGAGGGATCACACCCTGATGTGGAAATGCTGGGGGCTCGGTATTCAGTTAGGGAATGCAAATTTCCTGGCGAGTGGGGGCGGAGTGTACCTTGTCGTAATGCTACAGGCCGAGTCATTGCTGCAGTATCTGCTGGGATTCACAGCCTAACTTGTATGCCGAAGCCATCTCAGGCCCACATGCAGACGACTGGCGGCAGAGTGCCACGAAACATTTGTATCCAGTTGACCCAACTGGACAGCGTGGATTGCAGCAGACGATCATTTGCTGCAACTACAAACAGACGGGCCGTATAGCTCGGAGTTGAAGAGAGAGCCGCAGCCTAATGTGCAGGGAAGGAGTGGAGGTGGTCTTGGCGCCCGCATGTGGCAGGTGGGGTATAGCATGCCTCAACAGACAGGCGGTGGCGGCAGTGCATTGATGCCGTGTATTTTTATGCTGCAAGATAAGAACCACTATCAAGGTTAAGGGGAATTGCCTGACTCCGAAGTGGCTAGTATTGGTGTACCTGAGTCAGGGCCTCTGCCAAGCTAGTTGACTTAGGAAACACAGTCGGCTAGGCACCACTGTCACCTGTGGATGGTGAAGGAATGCCGGATGAAGCCGGAACATCCAGTGGTGCAATCCAGCGCAGGAGTTCAGAAGAAGAGGGCAGGGAATATGAGGAGACATTGTGGCCTTCGGAATGGTCAGGTTATGAGCCCCGGTTAACGCTAGTAGCTTACGTACCTAGCACCAAGAAGGCATAGGACGCCTGCAAGCAACTACAGTCGGACTTGTTTGGGAGTAGGACACGTTATCAGCGATTGTGAGCGGGCACACACTTTGCTTGTTGGTTTGCCCAGCCGCTTCAGCATGATAACGACATCCCTACTGGTGCGTGACAGCGATTCGGATATGGCTATCGTCACCTCGAAGTTCTTGACTATCGAGAGGTCGCCGTATTGATACTCACTGGCTGTTGCCCAGAGAATGGGAGACCGGGATGAGGCACGGGACGGCCCGTAGCAAGAGAGTGTCACTCACGGGGGGGTGTTGGAAATGACCGACACACTTGTTGGAAATGACCGACACACTTCTGTGCTCCTGTCTCCCTTAACCATATTCTCATGGCTATGTCGACTCGAACGTGCTGGCTGACCGTGCAAGGAATGGTAGAGACGGGAAGCGGGGAGACCAGCTGCCAAGGGCCCTTACACTGCAGTAGAACACAACCCCAGCCAACCACGGCCGCCCGAGTACGGCCCCTTCGGCCGCCACACCACCAACGCGCGGCCAAAAAACACTCCTCCTCCCCCGAGGCAACACGCGCGCGACAGACAACACAGGCTTAGGGTGCCCCTCTAGCAGGGGAGAGCAGGGAATTGCCTCGGCAAGGAGTCCACTGGTGAAGCTTAACCACCCTGTAACAACATCAACATCAACACAGAACGCGAAACCAGAGGACGCCCAACGACCACCCCAACAAACTCACGACGGCGACCCTAACATCCTGAAGCCTGAGCAAAGACACCGGCTCGGTCCTACAGCGAGAAGCACCCCCTACCAAAGCTCTGAAGGCCACGCTACTAGGCTAAAAGACCCGACCGCAACCAAATCATCCTAAACCCTCAACTCCCGACCCGCCTGCTGTCTAGCCACTCCTTAGCGAGCGTTTTCCACCGGTCCGCCGCTAGCCGCGCCCGGTGTGGAGGTGTCTGGGACTGACCGGTGTGTTAAGAATATGAAGGAGGCAAGGAGACTGGTTGCAATATAACAACCGGTAGGTGAGTGGTGAATGGCAGGAAGACTTTAGGAGATTCCCACTAAGGAATACCGATCCATACAAAGATGAGATACGAAGACTTGCACAACTCGTGTCTTATATACCAGTACCAATGGAAGTATCGTACAGATGTCCACCATCCCTGGACCTGAGGACACGTCTGAGATACGCGGCCGAGAGACCCGAGGCAAGGTCGAGGTATGTACAGCCGAGGCAAGGTCGAGGTACGGCCGAGGCAAGGTCGAGGCACGTCCGAGGCATCGCCTATCACGGCGGATTCATCGCCTATCTACCACCTATCTACGTTGGGATAGGACCGCCCTTCAACACGCCCCCTCGGGACATATCCCAACTCGCACTAGCACATTTGCTCCGCCAATGGGCACTTCACACAAACGGTGCAGAGAAGCTATGGAGCTTCTCTGCACCGTTTGACCTTCACTTCTCCCAGTGCCTTCGTGAGCGCATCCGCTACCATCCACTCTGTAGGGCAGTACTCCAACTGCACCTCCCCGCTATTTACCCTCTCACGCACTATGTGGTGCTGCACGTCGATGTGTTTCGACCGAGCAGACGTAATCGGATTGTTTCCCAAGCTAAGCGCCCCCTGGGAGTCTATCTGGATTTTCACCGCGCTCTGAGGCAAGCCCAAACCGACCATCAGCTTGCGAAGCCACAAAGCTTCACGAACAGCCGCCGCTGTAGCTTGGTACTCGGCCTCCACCGACGAAGCCGCCACAGTACGTTGAAGTTGGCTGCTCCAGCTAATTGCAGCCTCATTAAGAGTGAATACGTAGCCGGACGTAGAACGCCGCGTAACTGGGTCTCCTGCCCAGTCCGAATCGCTGTACCCCGACATTGCAACACCGCCAACACCCCCAAAACGCAATCCTAGTTCGCGAGTTCCTGCCAGGTAACGCAGAACGCCAGTGGCCAGGTTCATGGCACACTTCGTGGGTGCGGCCATATGCCGGGACAAAACATCAATGCATAAGAAATGTCAGGCCGCGTGTTCGTCGCCAGATAGTTCAATTCTCCCACCAAAGCCCTATACTCGGTGGGATTGCCCAGCAGCTCCTCTCCGTCCCCCTTAGGAGTGTACCTAAAGCCCGGAGGCAAAGGGGTAGACCTCGGCTTGGCGTCAATCATCCTATGACGCTCCAATAGCTGCGCAATATACCTATGCTGCGACAACACTATCTCACCCGACTTCTCCCTCCTAATTTCCATGCCCCAAAACACCTTCGCTTCTCCAAGGTCGCGCACCTTGAAGACCTTAGCAATTGCAGCTTTAATTGCCCGGACCATTTCCGGGTCTTCCGATGCAACAATTGTATCATCTACGTGCACCAAAGCAATAACAACCCCACGCTCGTCCGTCTTAACAAACATCGCCGGATCAGACTTCGAAGGATAAAGACCTAGTTTGGCGAACTCTGCTGATAGTTTTTCATACCAGCAACGGGGTGCCTGCTTCAACCTGTAAATAGACTTCTGCAGCTTGCACGCAAGCGACCGGTCACTGGATGCATACCCAGGCGGTTGCTCCATCCACAACTCTTCCTTCAGCTCACCATTCAGAAACGCAGTAGACACATCGAGCTGATGTACCGTCATGTTCCGGGCTGCGGCAACTGCTAATAAAGCACGCAATGACGAACCACGAGAGGTAGGGGCAAACAACTCCCCATAATCAATCCCCTCACGTTGCTCGAAACCCTTGGCAACTAAACGCGCCTTAAAACGCTCCACGCTGCCGTCATCGCTGTACTTAACCTTATATACCCAACGACACGGCAACAAACGAGTACCAGGAGGTGGCTTCTTCACCTCCCAAGTACTATTAGCCATCTGGGCGGCGATCTCCTCGTCCATCGCACGCCGTCGTCTGCATGTGGACTTGCAATGGCTTCCTCAAACGAATTAGGCTCAGGAATACCAGCAGAGAAAGCAGCGTTAACGCGACCAGTGACAGTGTGACCAGGTTCGTTTCGTCACCATTCGCCAGGGCGTTTACGCTCTCTAACTGGGTACCTAGTTCCCGCCATTTCCACATCAGGCTGATTCCTTGCCCGTTCGCACTGCTGGAAGGTCCAGCCCCAGCCGGCGCCCCCTCGCCACCCAAGTGCGGCGATCCCTCGCCGACGGTGCTACCTGGTGTCCCTTCGCCAGCCCTAGGCAGCGACCCCTCACCAGATAAACTAGTGCGAAACTCCTCCTCCTCGTCGGCATCGGACTCATAATCGGAGTCCCCGGCATTACGCCGCCGGCCGACATTAGACTCATCAAAGCGGACGTTAGAAACTACGGCAATAATGCCGTCCTCGTACAGTACACGATACTGTCCACCGTTCCCGTATCCGACAAGTATTCCACGCCTGCTCACCGGGTCGAACTTGTCGCGCTTGACGTCAGGTACGTGGACGTAGGCAACGCATCCAAAGACTCGCAGGTGACTGACGTTCGGACGAACGTTAAAGAAAGCTTCGTACGGAGTGACGGTTGACCCAGCAGTTGGCGACACATTCCTAAGATAGTTGGCTGTCGCTAACGCCTCCGCCCATAATGATTTAGGCAGTCCAGACTCAACTAGCATAGCCCTAGTCTTGTCCAAAAGAGTGCGATTTAAACGTTCTGCAGCTCCGTTCTGCTCAGGGGTGTAGCCTACTGTAGTTCCGTGTAGAATACCCCTGGAAGCGAAATAGGCCTTCGTGCGAGTATTAACGAACTCCCCGCCACGATCTGTACGCACCTCCTTAACCTGCCTGCCAGTAGCGCGCTCCAGTTCCGCTATCATTACCACCATCTTCTGGTAGACCTCCTCCTTGGTCGCTGTAAACGCAACAGCTGAAAGACCAGTATGGTCGTCAAGCAGGGTTGTCACGTAACGCGAACCACTAGGCGAAGGTTCAGGCATAGGCCCACACACATCCATGTGAATGAGCGCGAGAGGCTGCGCTGCCTTATGCCCAGATAACGGAAAAGGACCACGTGTATGTTTAGCAAGGACGCAAGTCTCACACACACACGTGCTGGCTGATTGTATGCTGTGTCGGTCAACATCAAATCCAGCTACCATATTATGACGCAGCAACGTCTCAAGGTTGCTGTATCCCAAGTGGCCATACCTTCGGTGCCAAAGTGCTGCACGTTCAGCTCCGATACCCACGGCAGCACACACTGCATCACCACCAGAAGGTATCCTGTTGTCTTCACGCTGCGTCCTCTTCAGAGCTCCCGTACCTCCACTGCTGTAGCAGACGGGATACAAGTCCCCATCCCGCTTTCCAGTCAGCACCAATTGGTTCTGTACGTATACTTTCACCTGTCCTCCACCGAAGACCACACTGCCTCCACGATCATCAATGATGCGGACCGATATGATTTTGGCGGTGGCCTCCTCATCGATGTAGACCTTCTTAAACGTGATGGCCTGTTTATCGTTGACGTTAGACCGAATCGTAAGCGTGCCAACTTCAGTCGGTCGAAGAGATTGTCCCTTGATGCCCATGATGTTGAAGCGCTCCCACGGCTCCAACAACCGCACGTTGAAAAGTTCTGAGTGGTCATACGTTATGTGGTGAGTGGTGGCTGAGTCCAGAAACCATTCCGTCGGACGATTGCTGTTGTATGCCACGAATGCTACCTGCCGCGGAACTCCTGGCCCCCTAG
>NW_003307605.1:116832-121558 GCF_000143455.1 Volvox carteri f. nagariensis | reverse complement strand
GGGGCTGCGGTTAGCTGGAGCAGTCAACTTCAACGTACTGTGGCGGCTTCGTCGGTGGAGGCGGAAAATCAAGCTACAGCGGCAGCTGTTCGCGAGGCTTTGTGGCTTCGCAAGCTGATGGTTGATTTAGGTTCTTGGACTTGCAATGGCTTCCACAAACGAATTAGGTTCAGGAATATCAGCAGAGAAAGCAGCGTTAATGTGACCAGTGACAGTGCGACCAGGTTCGTTTCGCCACCACTCGCCAGGGCGTTTACGTTCTCTAACTGGATACCGGGTCCCTGCCAATTCCACATCGGGCTGATTGTTACCTTGCACGTTCACACTGCTGGATGGTCCAGCCCCAGCCGGCGCCCCCTCGCCACCCAAATGCGCCTCGCCACCCCATCAACTATCGAGATGGCAAGTGGTGGGTCTGGTAAGCCTTCTGAGCTGGCAGCTTATGCTTCTGTCGACAGTTTTTCGTTTGGCGCCTCTGGTTCTGTTCTTGGGAATTGTGGCGCGGCCAGCAGCAGTCCTGGCATTCCTCAAAAAGAGGTGATTTTCTTCGATTGCAGCAAGCCTGGGCCCGGTAGGTCTGGCAAGGGATCGGGATTCCCGAGACAGGTTGCGTTTGTTGTTAAGAATATGAAGGCAAGGAGACTGGTCGCGATATAAGGGTTACAGTCTGTGGGTTAGTGGTGAACGGCAAGAAGACTTTAGGAGATTCCTGTTAAGGGATACCGGTCCATCCTGAGATGAGATAGAAAGACATGCACCACTTTGGTCTTATGTACCGATACCAACGGAAGTATCGTACAGTCGTCCACCATCCCTGGACCTGAGGACACGTCCGAGATACGCGGCCGAGAGTCCCGAGGCAAGGTCGAGGCACGGCCGAGGCAAGGTCGAGGCACAGCCGAGGCAAGGTCGAGGCACGTCCGAGGCAAGGTCGAGGCACGTCCAAGGCATCGCCTATCACGGCGGATTCATTGCCTATCTACCACCTATCTACGTTGAGATAGGACCGCCCTTCAACATTTGTAGCATACAACAGTAAGCATCTGAGAAATCCTGGTCGAATATGGGACTGAGTAAGCATCCGAGGGATCCTGGACGGATACGGGAGTGAAGGACAGTATCGTGTTATGTACGTCCCCAATGTCCGCTTTGATGAGTTTAATGTCGACCGGCGGCATAATGCCAGGGATTCTGATGATGGATCCGATGCCGACGAAGATTTCGGACTATTTTGTCTGGTGAGGGGTCGCTGCCTAGGGCTGGCGAATGGACATCAGGCAGTACTGTTGGCGAGGGATCACACCCTGATGTGGAAATGCTGGGGGCTCGGTATTCAGTTAGGGAATGCAAATTTCCTGGCGAGTGGGGGCGGAGTGTACCTTGTCGTAATGCTACAGGCCGAGTCATTGCTGCAGTATCTGCTGGGATTCACAGCCTAACTTGTATGCCGAAGCCATCTCAGGCCCACATGCAGACGACTGGCGGCAGAGTGCCGCGAAACATTTGTATCCAGTTGACCCAACTGGACAGCGTGGATTGCAGCAGACGATCATTTGCTGCAACTACAAACAGACGGGCCGTATAGCTCGGAGTTGAAGAGAGAGCCGCAGCCTAATGTGCAGGGAAGGAGTGGAGGTGGTCTTGGCGCCCGCATGTGGCAGGTGGGGTATAGCATGCCTCAACAGACAGGCGGTGGCGGCAGTGCATTGATGCCGTGTATTTTTATGCTGCAAGATAAGAACCACTATCAAGGTTAAGGGGAATTGCCTGACTCCGAAGCGGCTAGTATTGGTGTACCTGAGTCAGGGCCTCTGCCAAGCTAGTTGACTTAGGAAACACAGTCGGCTAGGCACCACTGTCACCTGTGGATGGTGAAGGAATGCCGGATGAAGCCGGAACATCCAGTGGTGCAATCCAGCGCAGGAGTTCAGAAGAAGAGGGCAGGGAATATGAGGAGACATTGTGGCCTTCGGAATGGTCAGGTTATGAGCCCCGGTTAACGCTAGTAGCTTACGTACCTAGCACCAAGAAGCACCTAGCAGCCATATAGCCACAATATAGCAGCCATATAGCCACAATCACAACTTGCAGACTCAACATCATAACAATGACCGAACCGGGTTAACCCGGTCGGTCTATTTACCATAAATAACTGTTCTGAGAACAAAGACATCAAAATGGCTCGCAACAGCTCAACGGATCAAGCCGCCGGTGTGACGGCGGAACGATCCGAAGCAACCATATCAATTTCCCTCCTTAGGGAAATTACGAAGATGGAGCAACCTTTTGGACAACTTCGATCACTGGCAATGAGAGCACTTTTTCAAGGAAACTACCTGGAGAACAGAAAAAAGGTAATAGACATTATGGCAGGACCGATAGGACACCGAATAGTGCAGACAATACAACAGGAGCTAAAAGCTCCTTACGTTTTCGTCGGTTGGGAAGCTCGCAACGACGAAGGAGTCGTTGGACAGATCAACGTCTACGTGCCGGAGGAATGGATTACGCCCGTAAAAAATATAGCGGACCACTGCGGACGTATCAATCTAGCAGATCTCCATCTAGGAGAATACCACATTCAAGATCTTGTGGTAGACATAGTAGGTAGACAGGCAGGCGGCTGGCAGAGGTTAAGGCCTGACTTCTGCTCCCAGTCGACCCAGTCGACCCGGGTTCAAATCCGCCTGCCGGCTCCTCGGGTGTTTGAGGAGTGATGTAATGGGAGGTGGCCCCCCATCATATGGACGGTGTAGGACGTGATAATATCAACTTGCGAGCTGACCAGGAACTAAGTTGATGCGCCGTTGATCCGCTAGATTTGGTTGGATGCTGGTGGTGAGTTGCCGAACCCAACGAATACATTCTGAAGTCGGATGGGGTGACGGATTAGGGTGCCCCTCTAGCAGGGGAGAGCAGGGACTGCCCCGGGAAAGGGGGCCGCTGGCGAAGTTAACCACCCTGTAACAACATACATAGTAGGGGCATCTGCTCAATATTTCCGACTGTCAGGACTACCTCCGGCATTTCCTCAGAAATGCCTATTCTGGCTTATCGCGGAAGCCTACGGCTTTGACGTAGATCAACACGGAAAACAATGGCGGATAGTGGAGGCTAATCTCAATACAGCCGTGGTGTGGGTGCGGTGGGATCAGCCCGCATTACCCGCCAAGATGAATATTTTCTCCATTGAGGAAGATGGCAGGGGGATCCACAGGGGGGCGTGGAGAGCGCAACGCACGTACTATGATACACAGACTCCAGCTTTGCCACGCCCACCAAAGATCCAACGACGAAACCGCGTGATACCGAATCTCCCGCCGCCCATTTCGGCGGCGGCAGTCATCGCGGCGCGAGCACGGCCAAATCTAGCGACACCAGCGGTGGGTGAGGTAGGAGGATCAAGTAATGCACGTCAACCCATGGCTTCTGGACAGCCCCAGACAATCCAGCAAACAACTCGACAACAGCAGATGCAAAACCGAGTATCCAACGAGGAGGCAGCAGAAATGGCAGGCAGAGCAGCAGCTGCCTATTGAAGAATTGGCGACGGTGACGGCTAACGCTGATTGTTATTCCGGAAGGATTGCCGGTGGCGGAGATATTTAGCACGATAAACTGTTACAAGTAATGTAAAGAGTATTGTTAGCGTTCGGCAGGACTTGAGGAGATTCCTGGTAGGAATACCGATAGTTGTGAGATAAACTAATAGGCGCAGTCACCGCCCTAAATACCGGCGCTAGCGGAAAACTCGTACATTCCGCGATCTAACTGCACGTACATTCCGCGATCTCACTGCGCCGTCCAGACGGTGCCCTAATGTCTATCACTTAGCTACCGGATATGCATCGGTAGCCCCATAAGGTTCTGGGGTAAGTCTTCCCCATTAGTTAGGCGCAGACCCGGGGTCAAATCCCCTGGTCGACAACCACACGAGTTGGGAGAGGACCGTTTCCTCAACACGCCCCCTCGGGCCGTATCCCAACGAGTACCAAGTTCATCTGCACACTTCACACAAGGCCGATAGCATCTCGGCAACGTTTGAACTTCACCTCGCCCAGAGCCTTCGTTAGCACATCTGCAACCATCCACTCCGTAGGGCAGTATTCCAACTGCACCTCACTGCTATTCACCCTCTCACGCACTATGTGATGCTGCACGTCGATGTGCTTCGACCGAGCAGACGTAATCGGGTTGTTTCCCAAGCTAAGCGCCCCCTGGGAGTCTATCTGGATTTTCACCGCGCTCTCAGGCAAGCTCAAATCAACCATCAGCTTGCGAAGCCACAAAGCCTCACGAACAGCCGCCGCTGTAGCTTGGTACTCAGCCTCCACCGACGAAGCCGCCACAGTACGTTGAAGTTGGCTGCTCCAGCTAATCGCAGCCCCATGGAGAGTGAATACGTAACCGGACGTAGAACGCCGCGTAACTGGGTCTCCTGCCCAGTCCGAATCACTGTACCCGGACATAGCAACGTCGCCAACACCCCCAAAACGCAATCCTAGTTCGCGTGTACCCGCCAGGTAACGCAGAACGCCGGTTGCCAAGTTCATGGCAGTCTTCGTAGGTGAGGCCATATGCCGGGACAAAACGCTCAATGCATATGAAATGTCAGGCCGCGTGTTCGTCGCCAGATAGTTCAATTCTCCCACCAAAGCCCTATACTCGGTGGGATTGCCCAGCAGCTCCTCTCCGTCCCCCTTAGGAGTGTACCTAAAGCCCGGAG
>NW_003307605.1:114017-115258 GCF_000143455.1 Volvox carteri f. nagariensis | reverse complement strand
CGCCATTCTTCAATAAGGTATCCTGTTGTCTTCACGCTGCGTCCTCTTCAGAGCTCCCGTACCTCCACTGCTGTAGCAGACGGGATACAAGTCCCCATCCCGCTTTCCAGTCAGCACCAACTGGTTCTGTACGTATACTTTCGCCTGTCCGCCGCCGAAGACCACACTGCCTCCACGATCATCAATGATGCGGACCGATATGATTTTGGCGGTGGCCTCCTCGTCGACGTAGACCTTCTTGAAAGTGATGGCCTGTTTATCGTTGACGTTAGACCGAATCGTAAGCGTGCCAACTTCAGTCGGTCGAAGAGATTGTCCCTTGATGCCCATGATGTTGAAGCGCTCCCACGGCTCCAACAACCGCACGTTGAAAAGTTCTGAGCGGTCATACGTTATGTGGTGAGTGGCGGCTGAGTCCAGAAACCATTCCGTCGGACGATTGCTGTTGTATGCCACGAATGCTACCTGCCGTGGAACTCCTGGCCCCCTAGCTGATCCACCGGATCCTGGCTTGCTGCCGCTAGCTCCGCTGCCACTACCTCCGTTGCCACTGTTGTTGTAGTACCCACCCTTATAGCCAGAATTTGACGACTGCTTCAGCGCTTTAAGCTGCCTGCAGTCCTTAACCACGTGCCCAGGCTTATTACAGTAGTAGCAGATGACTTGCTTCCGACTGTGTCCCGAGCTGTTGTTAGCCGGCCCCCGGCTACCATAACCAGAAGTAGATGCGCCGAACGTCGAACCGCCGACAGACGCGAAGGCTGCCGACTCGGTAGGCTTGCCCGACCCACCGTTAGCCGTCTCGATAGAGAGAAGCTTTGCTGTGACGCTCGCCATGTCCAAATCGCCGTCGCGCATAAGTAATGTAATGTAATGTAATGTAATGTAATGTAATGTTACAGAGTGGGAGGCTTCTGGGCCGCTTTATCACATTGTCAGTTCTAGATCATTTATCACCTTATAGCACCATCCACCACTACCACACTGTACTTCGCCATACGAACTGTAAGTCCAAGGCGGTGGGTCCAGCCTTCAGAGACCCCTCCTCATCCATTCACCCGAACACCCGAAGAGACGGAGGGTTCGGCAATCGCCACCAATCCAGCGTGCGAATCTGGTCCATCAGCTGTGACCTCAACTTCACATCTCAGCAGGTAGCCATAATCTCGCGCTCCCGACTAATTCGGGGGTCTCCCCAGGAATCGAACCCAGGACCTTAAACCGCTAATTGCAGTAGTGTC
>NW_003307605.1:112817-113855 GCF_000143455.1 Volvox carteri f. nagariensis | reverse complement strand
TTGATGATGTCATCACCCCCNCTTCTCCCACGCACCCACCCACTCACCCACCAAACACACCCACGCAACAAACAAACAAACAAACAAACAAACAAGCAAACCCAACGGACTGGCCCCCCGTTGCTCCTTTGCCCCCTCCTTCCCCTGCTCCTTCCTCACCGCCACGCAAATATCCACCGCCTGTCGCAGCAGCTCTTCCGCATCGCCGTACAGCCGCATACCCACGTACGACGCCGCCAGGCACATGTTGGCGGAGGCTATTGCGGGGGAGTTGGGGTTCTTCCGGGCGGCTTCGGAGCGCAGGTGTATGCACATGTTGCCGTGCGCCTGAGCCTCCTCGAATTTGCCCTGAGGCGGAGATCAGAGGGAGAGAGGTAAGGGCGGGTAAGGGCGGGGGAGGCGGGGTGTGTGCAGGGGTAAACGGGGGGGGAGAACGTACACGTATGTGTATGTGTGTGTATGTGTGTGTATGTGTGTGCCATCCTTGCGCTAAGGCCGTGGCAATCTTATCTGGTTTTTCCTCTTCACCATTAGCTGTGAGGATGGCACATACACACACATACACATACACATACACATACACATACACATACACATACACATACACATACACATACACATACACATACACATACACATACACATACACATACACATACACATACACATACACATACACATACACATACACATACACATACACATACACATACACATACACATACACATACACATACACATACACATACACATACACATACACATACACATACACATACACATACACATACACATACACATACACATACACATACACATACACATACACATACACATACACATACACATACACATACACATACACACTCGTACATGTACGCAACATGTATACGCACTCGCACGACACACATCGCAGGTCATTCCTTGTAAACCAACATACACACGGACCGTACAAATCGTACACACGGTCGTACCTGGGCGGTTAGAGCCAGTGCATGCACCCTGTATACGTTGGCCATCTCCACCTTGTAGGCACGA
>NW_003307605.1:109263-112767 GCF_000143455.1 Volvox carteri f. nagariensis | reverse complement strand
AATCTCCTCAAGTCCTGCCGAACGCTAACAATACTCTTTACATTACTTGTAACAGTTTATCGTGCTAAATATCTTCGCCACCGGCAATCCTTCCGGAATAACAATCAGCGTTAGCCGTCACCGTCGCCAATTCTTCAATAAAGGTATCCTGTTGTCTTCACGCTGCGTCCTCTTCAGAGCTCCCGTACCTCCACTGCTGTAGCAGACGGGATACAAGTCCCCATCCCGCTTTCCAGTCAGCACCAACTGGTTCTGTACGTATACTTTCGCCTGTCCGCCGCCGAAGACCACACTGCCTCCACGATCATCAATGATGCGGACCGATATGATTTTGGCGGTGGCCTCCTCGTCGACGTAGACCTTCTTGAAAGTGATGGCCTGTTTATCGTTGACGTTAGACCGAATCGTAAGCGTGCCAACTTCAGTCGGTCGAAGAGATTGTCCCTTGATGCCCATGATGTTGAAGCGCTCCCACGGCTCCAACAACCGCACGTTGAAAAGTTCTGAGCGGTCATACGTTATGTGGTGAGTGGCGGCTGAGTCCAGAAACCATTCCGTCGGACGATTGCTGTTGTATGCCACGAATGCTACCTGCCGTGGAACTCCTGGCCCCCTAGCTGATCCACCGGATCCTGGCTTGCTGCCGCTAGCTCCGCTGCCACTACCTCCGTTGCCACTGTTGTTGTAGTACCCACCCTTATAGCCAGAATTTGACGACTGCTTCAGCGCTTTAAGCTGCCTGCAGTCCTTAACCACGTGCCCAGGCTTATTACAGTAGTAGCAGATGACTTGCTTCCGACTGTGTCCCGAGCTGTTGTTAGCCGGCCCCCGGCTACCATAACCAGAAGTAGATGCGCCGAACGTCGAACCGCCGACAGACGCGAAGGCTGCCGACTCGGTAGGCTTGCCCGACCCACCGTTAGCCGTCTCGATAGAGAGAAGCTTTGCTGTGACGCTCGCCATGTCCAAATCGCCGTCGCGCATAAGTAATGTAATGTAATGTAATGTAATGTAATGTAATGTTACAGAGTGGGAGGCTTCTGGGCCGCTTTATCACATTGTCAGTTCTAGATCATTTATCACCTTATAGCACCATCCACCACTACCACACTGTACTTCGCCATACGAACTGTAAGTCCAAGGCGGTGGGTCCAGCCTTCAGAGACCCCTCCTCATCCATTCACCCGAACACCCGAAGAGACGGAGGGTTCGGCAATCGCCACCAATCCAGCGTGCGAATCTGGTCCATCAGCTGTGACCTCAACTTCACATCTCAGCAGGTAGCCATAATCTCGCGCTCCCGACTAATTCGGGGGTCTCCCCAGGAATCGAACCCAGGACCTTAAACCGCTAATTGCAGTAGTGTCAACCCAGACCAGACCAGACCAGACCAGTAATGTAGTCGTCACCACGCTGTACCGACTGGGTAGACCAACTAGCACGGTGTACGCCAGCTCGGAGTCGTTAACCACTAATTCTTGACGTAGAGACACCTTGCGGGCGTTGTTGTTGGCAGCAAACATAGATCCCAAGGCGTCCCAGGCCTTCTTCGCGTTGGCAGCACCGGTAACCATCGGCAAATGATGATCCTTGACGTTCTTGATGAGCAGATTGATGACCTTCCGTGACTGTCGAATTTGCTCCTCGTTGCACGGCTCGGCGAGCAGGGATTGCTCAAGCCCAAGCTCCATGCACATCACGCTAAACCGAATTTGCCAGGTAGAGTAGTTGTTGAGGTCCAGCGACTCATCAAGCTTGTCCTTAACCATTGTCGATGAGGGATAGAAATAACAATTGGGCGATAGCTGTCGGCGCTAAGCGGGGCTCATAACCTATTGAAGAATTGGCGACGGTGACGGCTAACGCTGATTGTTATTCCGGAAGGATTGCCGGTGGCGAAGATATTTAGCACGATAAACTGTTACAAGTAATGTAAAGAGTATTGTTAGCGTTCGGCAGGACTTGAGGAGATTCCTGGTAGGAATACCGATCGTTGTGAGATAAACTAATAGGCGCAGTCACCGCCCTAAATACCGGCGCTAGCGGAAAACTCGTACATTCCACGATCTCACTGCGCCGTCCAGACGGTGCCCTAATGTCTATCACTTAGCTACCGGATATGCATCGGTAGCCCCATAAGGTTCTGGGGTAAGTCTTCCCCATTAGTCAGGCGCAGACCCGGGGTCAAATCCCCTGGTCGACAACCACACGAGTTGGGAGAGGACCGTTTCCTCAACACTGCCGTTGTACGACGACAAGTACATCAACAGCAGCAACAGCAACAACAGCAACAGCAGCAACAGCAACAACAGACACAGCAACAACAGACACAGCAACAGCAAACACAGCAGCAACAACAGCAACAGCCACAACAACGACAGAACCAGCAACCACAACAGCAACAGCAGCAGATACAGCAACAGCCGCCACAACAGCAGCAGCGACAACAGCAGCAGCTCTCATACACAACTACCAATCAACAGGGGCTACCGACATCAGCTCCTATCCCCAAATCTCACTCCATCACGCACCCCTTGCTGGGTCAACCGATTCAAGACGTAAACATTCTGGCCGGAAATAGGCCAGATGAACAGCAATGGCAACTACAAAACAGACGGACGCATCGTGGAAACCCAAGTCTGCCCACTGACCAACCTGTGCTGGGCAAACATGCGGACAAACCAACGTCACGCACGTCATCTCCAGGGGTCACTCCCCAGCACAAGAGGCGGGACTCGGTAATAAACCCGCCCAGGTTTCATGTTCTTCCACATGACGACCCGGGTGACCTCATGCAAGTCGGCGAGGAGGAAGAAGTGAGAAATAGAATAATAGTGCGCGGAAATGGAGATACGGAAATACCCCCTAGGTAAATGGGGCGACGGACAAGATGCAGGAGGCCTAATAATAGACCCCTTCGTATAGCGTCCCATAATGTAGCAGGTTTATTTACGCATTCGGCATTTACTCGTATCCATGCTGCGGCTAGAGTATGGGCCCAACATAGGTTGGATGTCATTTGTTTACAGGAGACACATCATATGGGAGATGGAGACCTGACAATTCTCACTAGAGAATTGCAATTCGCGGCTCAGAAAATAGGGATACCGGGATGGGATATAATAGCACAATCCCCCACGACCAATGCCCGGACGGCTGGAGTGTTAGTGCTAGTGCGCAAAGATCTTTATCGCGACTTTAAAATAATACAAACACCGGCACGACTACTTCCGGCTAACATTCCCCAAGGCCGTAGCGCGTCGGTTTCGTTCACGTGGTCACCGTATTCATTTGATTAATTTGTACCTCATGACATCTACTTAATCGATAGATCAGAGGAAGGCGTGTGTGCATTCTCTTGGCGATGTGGTAAACAGGATAGGACAGGATGATCATTTGCTTTGGGCTGGAGATTTTAATTTTGTCCATAATCCGAGGCTAGACTCCATCACAGGAGAAGGGAGTAGACCCGCGGACTTGTCCTTAGCTAAGGCTTTCTCCGAA
>NW_003307605.1:104857-109213 GCF_000143455.1 Volvox carteri f. nagariensis | reverse complement strand
TTTGGGGAGAGATTTGGTTCCTCCCCAACTCATGTGACTGAAGAGGCTAGGATGGCTGTTATAGAGGCGCTGCGGAACCGCCACCTTGTCATTCCGGAGGAGGATGCGTATCATGTAGGAAGATCGGAGGTGTCTGACGCTGAAGTGGAAGCGGTGCTCAAGGAAGTGACGCCAGGCAAAGCGCCCGGTCTAGATGGCATCCCAATTGAATTATACAAGGTGTGTCGGAACGAGATTGCACCAGTTCTTGCTCAACTGTATACAGCCATGGGCCAAACCCAAATGCACCCAGATGGCTTCTTGCAAGGTGCTATCACGGTTATTTATAAAAATCGGGGGTCTCCCACCTCCCCGGGTAGTTATCGACCGATTACCTTGTTGAATACAGATTACAGGATTCTCACCAAAATTTTAACCCGTAGGCTGAGTCCAATACTAGGGCGAATTATCACGCTCGAGCAGTCTGCTTTTCTGCCGGAGCGCTTGATAGGTGCAAATGTTCTTTCCTGCGGCATCTACCGCAACTTATGTCGACGACAGGACAGTCGTGTCTCCTGGATTTTTTGGATATTGCTAAAGCTTACGATTCCTTGGATCGTAATTTTTTATTTGAAGCAATGGATGCTATGGGCGCAGGAGCAGGGTTAATTAGTTGGACTAAACTTCTTTTATCCGATACAGCGTCGAAAGCGGTAGTAAATGGTTTTGTTTCCCGTGAAGTTGCTCTTACAGCGGGTGTGCGACAGGGATGTCCGTTGGCACCGTTGCTATACTTGTTTGCCGCGCAGGCGTTACTATGTTGGTTACAATACAACCGAGTGGGGATTCATTTACCCCAAAATAATTCAGAATTGGTTACAGGTGTGCAATTTGCTGACGATACGGAAGTTGTTTTAGAAGGAATCCAAGCAATTCCGGCTTTCCTTGACTGTATGAGGGTGTACGCACAGGCTTCTGGACAGCAACTTAACCTGGATAAGGTTGAGCTGTTACCTCTCGGTACCCACCCACAGCATATAACAATAAGGCAGGCGGCTGGCAGAAGTTAAGGCCTGGCTTCTGCTCCCATCGCGTCCCGACGCGTCCGGGTTCAAATCCGCCTGCCGACCTCTTGGGGTGTTGGAGAGGTGATGAAATGGGAGGTGGCCCCCCATCTTGTGGACGGTGTAGGACGTGATAAAATCAACTCGCGAGCTGACCAGGAACTAACATGACGCGCCGTTGATCCGCTAGACTTGGTTGGATGCTGGTGGTGAGTTGCCAAACTCAAAGAGTACACTTTGAAGTCGGATGGGGTGAATGGCTTAGGGTGCCCCTCTAGCAGGGGAGAGCAGGGAATTGCCTCGGGAAGGAGGCCACTGGTGAAGCTTAACCACCCTGTAACAACATCAACAATAAATCATGACATGAAGGTCGTACATATGGCTACGGCTCTCAATCTACCTTTTACGGATGTGGGAGAAACCACAGTCAGGGACTGGGATGTGCAACTAGACAAAGTCTGGGCTCGGTTTCGACGCATTTCTGTGTTAAATCTTTCCATTTTTGGGCGTGCACATGCAGCGGCTGCATATGGGCTGCATCGTGTTACATGGCATATGGAACAAGGGGGGTTTCCCCCAGAAGCTAAACTCATGAATATTGAGGCTAAAGCGGCCAAGCTTATTGATAGGAACCTCGGACCGGTCGCACAAGAAAGACGACTCACCGGGGTTGCTAAATATTTGTTATATGGCCATCCAACTTTGGGCGGTTTTGGGGCATTAGCAGTACGACAACATGTGCAAGCGCGATGGGCATGCTGGGCAGTGCGTTATGTGGGAGCATTACTCCAACCAGTCTTAGTGCGTCCGCCTTGGGTGATGGTCATGCAATCTTTCCTACAAAGCCTTTACCCCAATTATAATCCTATGTGTATTTTTACGTCCCAGGTGGGAGTGCCTTGGTTTGGATTAATCGTTTTACCGCCAGATGTTCAGCGCATTGTGACAGCGTTGGCATACCTTCCCCCAGTGGAAGATGTTGATGATCACCCGTTAGTTCCTAATGCGTGGTGTTGGAATTTGCCATTGTGGGGAAACCCTGTTCTTCCAGAAAAAAGGTTGAATGTCCAGTTAGATAACATCCGCCCGGGACTAGAATTTCGACATCAAGCCCTCCTGGGCTGTAAAGCATTGCATACGTTGGGAGATGTTCTTTGCGCGCGCGAGGCCTTGGATGGAGTTATGAATGCAACGGACCAAGCAGGCCTAGCAATACGCAAGGCTTGGCATCAAATAGTGGATCAATACCTCCAACCGCAAACCCCACTAGCTAAATCCCTGTGCACCTATCGTAAATGGCAGGAATGTATGGATGCTATTGGCGCTCTTCTAGATGATATTCCAGCGAATTGGAGACAGGCGGCTAGTCTTTTGTTGCCGCTGAGTGTAGAATCTAGGGAAGCGATGGTGCCGCCCCCTATTGAGTCGGTTACCCAAACCCTAGTGTCGAGGCTTGGTTGGAGATGGGGTGTAGGGCCTCCAATCCGATTTCAACATTTATCCGTTAAAATAGCGACTAATATGCAACTTTCACCTTTTTCGATGGCTCGCCGTGTGGCCCATACCCTTTTCATCAAAGAGGCGACGGGTTCTTCTGAGATATTGGATGAAGCTATTCTTCTTTTGCAACGGACATTCCATCGTTTATGGTTTCATTTACGGTGGGAAAATGAACAAAAAGAGGTTTGGTGGCGTCTCGCGGTTGATGGGGTGCCTATGTTAGGAAATTCCCATCTTAGGATGTCGAGCCCAACGATATGTGGTTGTGGAGGTTATCCAATAGGTTCAGTGGGAGGTGTATCCCCTCGCTATCATCATTTCTGGGCCTGTCCGGTGGCACAGGCAGTAGCAGATCAACTTACTCTCTCGATAGGAGTGCCAGTCTCAAGGGAGCAACTTTGGCTTATCCAAGCCCCACAATCAGTGCAACAATGTGTTTGGGATGTTGTGGCTCTTGCTGCGGTGTCAGCCATGGAGCATGGGAGGCGTTATATGGCTGCAAACATCAAAACCAACCCGGCACTGTTACCTGGCCCTTCCCTTACGGAAGAAGCAATTTGTCGAGTTATTGTTGACTTTTGGGGCCGCATTCAGGGTTTCGCAGCTTTGGGAATTCCACGGAAAGGTTGGGATTCCGTTGGCGCACATCACCCCTTCTTGAGAATTATATCTGGCAAATTGCTGTGCTCGCGAGAGCGGTTACCGATGAGAGGTTAATTATCTGAGGTGATAATCTTTTGGTATATTAGTCTCTACTGCAGTGCACGGCCAGCTGGCCCGATGGCTCTACTCTTCGGGAGTCTGGAGCCCACTGTAACAACCACACACCAAGAAGGCATAGGACGCCTGCAAGCAACTACAGTCGGACTTGTTTGGGAGTAGGACACGTTATCAGCGATTGTGAGCGGGCACACACTTTGCTTGTTGGTTTGCCCAGCCGCTTCAGCATGATAACGACATCCCTACTGGTGCGTGACAGCGATTCGGATATGGCTATCGTCACTATTGAAGAATTGGCGACGGTGACAGCTAACGCTAATTGTTATTCCGGAAGGATTGCCGGTGGCGAAGATATTTAGCACGATAAACTGTTACAAGTAATGTAAAGAGTATTGTTAGCGTTCGGCAGGACTTGAGGAGATTCCTGGTAGGAATACCGATCGTTGTGAGATAAACTAATAGGCGCAGTCACCGCCCTAAATACCGGCGCTAGCGGAAAACTCGTACATTCCGCGATCTAACTGCACGTACATTCCGCGATCTCACTGCGCCGTCCAGACGGTGCCCTAATGTCTATCACTTAGCTACCGGATATGCATCGGTAGCCCCATAAGGTTCTGGGGTAAGATTTCCCCATTAGTCAGGTGCAGACCCGGGGTCAAATCCCCTGGTCGACAACCACACGAGTTGGGAGAGGACCGTTTCCTCAACACGCCCCCTCGGGCCGTATCCCAACGAGTACCAAGTTCATCTGCATACTTCACACAAGGCCCATAGCATCTCGGCAACGTTTGAACTTCACCTCGCCCAGAGCCTTTGTTAGTACATCCGCAACCATCCACTCCGTAGGGCAGTATTCCAACTGCACCTCACCGCTATTCACCCTCTCACGCACTATGTGATGCTGCACGTCGATGTGCTTCGACCGAGCAGACGTAATCGGGTTGTTTCCCAAGCTAAGCGCCCCCTGGGAGTCTATCTGGATTTTCACCGCGCTCTCAGGCAAGCTCAAATCAACCATCAGCTTGCGAAGCCACAAAGCCTCACGAACAGCCGCCGCTGTAGCTTGGTACTCAGNCTCCACCGACGAAGC
>NW_003307605.1:98941-101575 GCF_000143455.1 Volvox carteri f. nagariensis | reverse complement strand
GCGTCCCAGGCCTTCTTCGCGTTGGCAGCACCGGTAACCATCGGCAAATGATGATCCTTGACGTTCTTGATGAGCAGATTGATGACCTTCCGTGACTGTCGAATCTGCTCCTCGTTGCACGGCTCGGCGAGCAGGGATTGCTCAAGCCCAAGCTCCATGCACATCGCGCTAAATCGAATTTGCCAGGTAGAGTAGTTGTTGAGATCCAGCGACTCATCAAGCTTGTCCTTAACCATTGTTGATGAGGGATAGAAATAACAATTGGGCGATAACTGTCGGCGCTAATCGGGGCTCATAACCTATTGAAGAATTGGCGACGGTGACAGCTAACGCTAATTGTTATTCCGGAAGGATTGCCGGTGGCGAAGATATTTAGCACGATAAACTGTTACAAGTAATGTAAAGAGTATTGTTAGCGTTCGGCAGGACTTGAGGAGATTCCTGGTAGGAATACCGATCGTTGTGAGATAAACTAATAGGCGCAGTCACCGCCCTAAATACCGGCGCTAGCGGAAAACTCGTACATTCCGCGATCTAACTGCACGTACATTCCGCGATCTCACTGCGCCGTCCAGACGGTGCCCTAATGTCTATCACTTAGCTACCGGATACGCATCGGTAGCCCCATAAGGTTCTGGGGTAAGATTTCCCCATTAGTCAGGTGCAGACCCGGGGTCAAATCCCCTGGTCGACAACCACACGAGTTGGGAGAGGACCGTTTCCTCAACAGTCACCTCGAAGTTCTTGACTATCGAGAGGTCGCCGTATTGATACTCACTGGCTGTTGCCCAGAGAATGGGAGACCGGGATGAGGCACGGGACGGCCCGTAGCAAGAGAGTGTCACTCACGGGGGGGTGTTGGAAATGACCGACACACTTGTTGGAAATGACCGACACACTTCTGTGCTCCTGTCTCCCTTAACCGTATTCTCATGGCTATGTCGACTCGAACGTGCTGGCTGACCGTGCAAGGAATGGTAGAGACGGGAAGCGGGGAGACCAGCTGCCAAGGGCCCTTACACTGCAGTAGAACACAACCCCAGCCAACCACGGCCGCCCGAGTACGGCCCCTTCGGCCGCCACACCACCAACGCGCGGCCAAAAAACACTCCTCCTCCCCCGAGGCAACACGCGCGCGACAGACAACACAGGCTTAGGGTGCCCCTCTAGCAGGGGAGAGCAGGGAATTGCCTCGGCAAGGAGTCCACTGGCGAAGCTTAACCACCCTGTAACAACATCAACATCAACACAGAACGCGAAACCAGAGGACGCCCAACGACCACCCCAACAAACTCACGACGGCGACCCTAACATCCTGAAGCCTGAGCAAAGACACCGGCTCGGTCCTACAGCGAGAAGCACCCCCTACCAAAGCTCTGAAGGCCACGCTACTAGGCTAAAAGACCCGACCGCAACCAAATCATCCTAAACCCTCAACTCCCGACCCGCCTGCTGTCTAGCCACTTCTTAGCGAGCATTTTCCACCGGTCCACCGCTAGCCGCGCCCGGTGTGGAGGTGTCTGGGACTGACCGGTGTGTTAAGAATATGAAGGAGGCAAGGAGACTGGTTGCAATATAAGTATTACAATCGGTAGGTGAGTGGTGAATGGCAGGAAGACTTTAGGAGATTCCCACTAAGGAATACCGATCCATACAAAGATGAGATGCGAAGACTTGCACAACTCGTGTCTTATATACCAGTACCAATGGAAGTATCGTACAGATGTCCACCATCCCTGGACCTGAGGACACGTCTGAGATACGCGGCCGAGAGACCCGAGGCAAGGTCGAGGTATGTACAGCCGAGGCAAGGTCGAGGTACGGCCGAGGCAAGGTCGAGGCACGTCCGAGGCATCGCCTGTCACGCCATATGGGGGATATGATGATTATAGAATAGGAGCTCTCCTTAAAGCTCCGGCTTGACTTGGCTGGCTCACTCCAGCTTCGTTAACTTGATTTGCGCGATCGCAGTAGGCGAGGACGGGCTGGGAACGGATCCCTGTCGAGCCTAGAGGTAGGAGCACTAAGGGCGGACCTTATGGAATGCTGTGTGTACACTCTCTGTCTATCCTGCTCTGCTGCGCGTGTCGAGGTAGGGTAGGATTGCAGTCTTGTTACACCAAACAGTCCTATCAACCCTCCTATAATTATATTATCTTCAATAATATAATGGTCTATACGCTCACGAAGAGTTGCTTCGAGAGCCAAACGACAAATGTTTGGCCTCTTCGCACTCGCATTTATGGCGAAGTACCGACTGATCCACGCCGGGCCTTATCACACCCGGCCCTACCCTGGATGCGTAACGCTCATCCGACTAACGACAGATGAACGACAACCTAACATCCTCAAATCACAACGGAAAGCGCCTTATACGCTAGTCAGGCAACACCCAAAGTCTCAATTAAATCAATGCGCGGTTCGCCTAACTACCTTCGGTTGGCTTAGCCACCTGCGGATAGCGACTAACTCGGTCGTGGCACGTAATTTGTGCGCTCCAGATGTTTTGGCGTGACAGCTGTCACGCCATATGACGTGCTAACAGACATAAGAAATGCGGATGGATCACTCCCCCCCCCAGCTCATGCGCGGATTGCGCTAGGTGAGCTGGCGGTACACCACTCAAAAAGGCAC
>NW_003307605.1:97671-98890 GCF_000143455.1 Volvox carteri f. nagariensis | reverse complement strand
CGATGGGCATATACCGAACGGTGCAGGCACCCTCCCGCAACTGCTGCATTGCCTTCTCATCCCACTTCCAGGAAACAAACACTGATCCCACACAACCAACTGCGACGGCTTGCGTTAGAACGCTGACATCCTCAGCCCTCACAGGATCTCTAATCATGATACCCTTGCATCCGGCGGTCACCAATGCCTTTACTTTGCTTGGACTGTGCTCTCCCGGCATCACACGGGCCAAAGCTTGGCTGACCCCCTTGATCGTGTGAAGCTCGAACGGGCCCGAGCACGGATGCTCCTTGGCCTCAGAGATTCCCGCCATCACTTTCTTGGCAGAGGGGCGTGTAGGGGCTACACGATTGCGCAACTCGCTCACACTAACCACCTCAACGTCTCCGTTGTCGTACACCACCTGAAACACGTGGGACCTTCCCCTGCGGCCAGCATACGATGCTACACCCAGCGACCGGGAGGTGCGATGCCCTCTTCCCTTAGACTCTCTCATAACAGCCACGCCTTGGAGGTCGCGCAGGTACTTGGGTGGCTCGGGAGCTGCACCCCGCGCAGGTTCGGACGTCTTCCCTTCCAAGGCTTCAGCACTAACTCCTTTCTGTTGAGGAAACGGTCCTCTCCCAACTCGTGTGGTTGTCGACCAGGGGATTTGACCCCGGGTCTGCACCTGACTAATGGGGAAATCTTACCCCAGAACCTTATGGGGCTACCGATGCATATCCGGTAGCTAAGTGATAGACATTAGGGCACCGTCTGGACGGCGCAGTGAGATCGCGGAATGTACGTGCAGTTAGATCGCGGAATGTACGAGTTTTCCGCTAGCGCCGGTATTTAGGGCGGTGACTGCGCCTATTAGTTTATCTCACAACGATCGGTATTCCTACCAGGAATCTCCTCAAGTCCTGCCGAACGCTAACAATACTCTTTACATTACTTGTAACAGTTTATCGTGCTAAATATCTTCGCCACCGGCAATCCTTCCGGAATAACAATTAGCGTTAGCTGTCACCGTCGCCAATTCTTCAATAGGTTATGAGCCCCGATTAGCGCCGACAGTTATCGCCCAATTGTTATTTCTATCCCTCATCAACAATGGTTAAGGACAAGCTTGATGAGTCGCTGGATCTCAACAACTACTCTACCTGGCAAATTCGATTTAGCGCGATGTGCATGGAGCTTGGGCTTGAGCAATCCCTGCTCGCCGAGCCGTGCAACG
>NW_003307605.1:96327-97407 GCF_000143455.1 Volvox carteri f. nagariensis | reverse complement strand
ACTCCCCAGCACAAGAGGCGGGACTCGGTAATAAACCCGCCCAGGTTTCATGTTCTTCCACATGACGACCCGGGTGACCTCATGCAAGTCGGCGAGGAGGAAGAAGTGAGAAATAGAATAATAGTGCGCGGAAATGGAGATACGGAAATACCCCCTAGGTAAATGGGGCGACGGACAAGATGCAGGAGGCCTAATAATAGACCCCTTCGTATAGCGTCCCATAATGTAGCAGGTTTATTTACGCATTCGGCATTTACTCGTATCCATGCTGCGGCTAGAGTATGGGCCCAACATAGGTTGGATGTCATTTGTTTACAGGAGACACATCATATGGGAGATGGAGACCTGACAATTCTCACTAGAGAATTGCAATTCGCGGCTCAGAAAATAGGGATACCGGGATGGGATATAATAGCACAATCCCCCACGACCAATGCCCGGACGGCTGGAGTGTTAGTGCTAGTGCGCAAAGATCTTTATCGCGACTTTAAAATAATACAAACACCGGCACGACTACTTCCGGCTAACATTCCCCAAGGCCGTAGCGCGTCGGTTTCGTTCACGTGGTCACCGTATTCATTTGATTAATTTGTACCTCATGACATCTACTTAATCGATAGATCAGAGGAAGGCGTGTGTGCATTCTCTTGGCGATGTGGTAAACAGGATAGGACAGGATGATCATTTGCTTTGGGCTGGAGATTTTAATTTTGTCCATAATCCGAGGCTAGACTCCACCACAGGAGAAGGGAGTAGACCCGCGGACTTGTCCTTAGCTAAGGCTTTCTCCGAATGCTGCCCGGATATGGTAGACACATATCGCTACCTCCACCCTACCCGTCGCGACCTTTCGTTTTTCTATAAAACAGGTGTGTCGGGAGGGTCACGTCTTGATCGAATCTATACTTCCACAAACCTCACCCCCTTCATCGCTTCCTCTACCATTCCAGTATGCACTTCGACAGACCACCGTTTAGCTATTATTGCTCTTTTACCTCGTCTTGTGAGAACGCGTGGTCCAGGCCTTCCACGGCTACATACGCATTTCTTAGATTTCCCTGACTTGAAGGGAAGCTTCTT
>NW_003307605.1:78184-84920 GCF_000143455.1 Volvox carteri f. nagariensis | reverse complement strand
CTTCGCAAGCTGATGGTTGATTTGAGCTTGCCTGAGAGCGCGGTGAAAATCCAGATAGACTCCCAGGGGGCGCTTAGCTTGGGAAACAACCCGATTACGTCTGCTCGGTCGAAGCACATCGACGTGCAGCATCACATAGTGCGTGAGAGGGTGAATAGCGGTGAGGTGCAGTTGGAATACTGCCCTACGGAGTGGATGGTTGCGGATGTACTAACAAAGGCTCTGGGCGAGGTGAAGTTCAAACGTTGCCGAGATGCTATGGGCCTTGTGTGAAGTATGCAGATGAACTTGGTACTCGTTGGGATACGGCCCGAGGGGGCGTGTTGAGGAAACGGTCCTCTCCCAACTCGTGTGGTTGTCGACCAGGGGATTTGACCCCGGGTCTGCACCTGACTAATGGGGAAATCTTACCCCAGAACCTTATGGGGCTACCGATGCATATCCGGTAGCTAAGTGATAGACATTAGGGCACCGTCTGGACGGCGCAGTGAGATCGCGGAATGTACGTGCAGTTAGATCGCGGAATGTACGAGTTTTCCGCTAGCGCCGGTATTTAGGGCGGTGACTGCGCCTATTAGTTTATCTCACAACGATCGGTATTCCTACCAGGAATCTCCTCAAGTCCTGCCGAACGCTAACAATACTCTTTACATTACTTGTAACAGTTTATCGTGCTAAATATCTTCGCCACCGGCAATCCTTCCGGAATAACAATTAGCGTTAGCTGTCACCGTCGCCAATTCTTCAATACGGATTGCAGCTTGCACGACACAGGTGAACTCCTCGGGCGACGCGAGGTTACTCCAACACTGGTAAAGACAGTGTGAATACGAGCCAAAGCGTGCAGCATCGATAAGGGTGGCTTTCCCAAACATCTTGTCAGCATCCTTCTCGGCTGTTTCGGACTCGGGTGTTTGGGCTGAAAGCGGTAGGGACGTGCAGCCAAGTATGCAGGCCGGTCGAGGTGAAGGAACGAGCGCCTGAAGCTCGTTTATCACGCTGAGAACCTTTGGCACTGCGTCAGCTGACTGAGCGTTCCAGAACGCGATAACCAACCACAGGCTACCCTCCTGAGCTCCTGCCAACCTAAGCTCCGGACCTGTGACTTGCCGGACGTCCTGAGACAGTGCTATAAATGTATCACTCCACGCTGAGAGCGGAAATAACTGGGGATAGGCAGCGCTGAGTGCTGGCAATCGCGCGGCTGCCACCATCCTTGCATGCTGGTCCACGTCCGAGTACAGATACTTATTGACCCTAATTCCATTGCGCAGACAGGCCTCAAGGCCCGCGCACATGCCGCCTAGCGGCTCATAAAGGGTGACTCTTTCTGTGTGGCCAGTGGGAAGAACTGGGCTCCCACTGAACCTTCAGGGTGTCACGGTCTGTAGGCACCGAGGGACTGAGCCCACCGGAACGTTTTGCAGTGGACAGCCACTCAGCTGCGAGGCTTTGCAGCTGGGTCCGGGCTGCGGCTCGCTGAGCATCTTCGGCCTCGGGAGGCGGCTCAAGCGACTCAAAACACCAACCGTTCCATCCGCAAAGATTCTCCTCCGGGCTGGGGCAGAAGGTGTCACTGAATGGGGCAACGGATGCCGCTGTATGGATAGTGGCGCACGCCAGCTGATGGTCAGCCCACGCTGCCCGCACGGATGCAGCAGCGAAGGCCGGGGTGAGAAGTGCGGACTCCCCGACTTCCTCATCCTCATCAAGCCGGGCGCCAGTGTTGTCGGCCTTGCTTGGCGCGGGGTTGCGGGACAGGGTGTCCGCGTTCTGATGCTTAATTCCCGGCCGATGCTCGATGACAAAATTATATTCCTGCAACGCTAGTGCAAAGCGTGCATATTGTCCTGTAAGCCCCTCCGAGCTCATCAGGTACAGAAGTGGTTGATGGTCTGTGATCAGCCTAAACGGATGGCCGCCGATCAGGTGGTGCCGGAACATCTTCACAGCCCACACGGCGGCCAGCATCTCGCCCTTGTAGCTGCTGTAGTTTGCTTCGTGCTTGTTAAGCGAGCGGCTGATACAAGCACACATGTATTCGTTTCCGTCGTCATCGACTTGCCCAAGGACGGCTCCTATGCCCTTATTGGAGAAATCCGTGTGCAATATTAGCGGGCGGGAGTCTGGTCTGGGTTGACACTACTGCAATTAGCGGTTTAAGGTCCTGGGTTCGATTCCTGGGGAGACCCCCCGAATTAGTCGGGAGCGCGAGATTATGGCTAGCTGCTGAGATGTGGAGTTGAGGTCACAGTTGATGGACCAGATTCGCACGCTGGATTGGTGGCGATTGCCGAACCCTCCGTCTCTTCGGGTGTTCGGGTGAATGGATGAGGAGGGGTCCCCGAAGGCTGGATCCGCCGCCTTGGACTTACAGTTCGTATGGCGAAGTACAGTGTGGTAGTGGTGGATGGTGCTATAAGGTGATAAATGATCTAGAACTGACAATGTGATAAAGCGGCCCAGAAGCTTCCCACTCTGTAACATTACATTAGCGGGCGGGAGTAGTCGATGCGACGCAGGATGAGTCCCTCCTTGGTGAATGCAGTCTTGATGGCTTCAAACGCCTCTTGCTGCTTGGGACCCCAGACCCACGGTTCACCTTTCTTGAGGAGCTTGTTCAGATCCGCTGCGAGCTGGCTCATTTGCGGGACGTAGCAGCGGTAGTAGTTGATGAAACCCAGCTGCGTACGGAGCTCAGACACGTTGCGGGGAGGCTGAAGAGCCATGATTGCGGCGACCTTGGCCTGGTGAGGACTGATCCCAAAGGCACTGAGGTTGTGACCCAGGTACTCAATGACGTCAGCGCCGAAAATTGACTTGTCAGGATGGGCACGGAGCCCACAGGCTGCCAACACGTCGAGTACGGCGGCCACATGCTTGACGTGCTCCTCAGGCGTCTGTGACCAAATAAGTACGTCGTCAATGAATGCTACGCTGACATCGGCCAGGCCTGCCTTGCCCAGCTCATAATCCATGACACGCTGAAAGTAGGCGCTGGCATTTTTGAGTCCATACGGCATTCGTGTATAGGCCATGAGCTTGTTGGAGACCCAGTACGAGGTACAAGCCTGATGCTCAGGCGCTATGGGGATCTGCAAAAACCCCTGCCGCAGGTCCAACTTGGAGAAAATAGTGGCTTTGCCTACGCGCTGGAAAATCTCCTCGGGACGATGCAGCCCATACTTGTCCTGTAGTGTATGCGTATTGACAGGGCGGTAGTCCTGTGCCATGCGGTAGTCGGTCCATAAGCCAGTGTCGGGATCCTTCTTGGCGGCGACGACTGGGTTGACGGCGCAGGCTGTCGGTCCCTGGTATTCCTTGACAATGCCCGCTTTAACAAGCTCGGCTGTCTTTTCGGCGATTACCTCGCGCTCCTTGGGGCTATAGCGTCGAGGAGGCTGGACAATCGGTTTGTCGGTGTCCAGATCCAGCCTAAAGGGCCCCAAATCACCATGATAGCCAGGCAGGTCCTCCATGCTGTAGGCGAATGCCGTACGCTTGCGGGCGCGTACGACGGCTCTGAGAGCATCATTGGTTTCATTGTTCATGCTGATGCTATTGCCCCAGATCCATCCTCCATCAGGATCCTTTTGGTAGCGCTCATAGGCTGTTGCTGCCATGTTGCCTTGAGGCGTAAAGGAGGATACTCTGGCAAGTGAAGCGGCTGGGCTGTAGCTTTCCCTTCCCCAGCCGTTGTAGTCAAACCCGTCGTGGTATCGTGCGCCTGAGCGCGTTGTAGACGTACCACCGGATTCAGGCACCCAGCTGGCTGCGCTCAGGAGCAGCCCCCCTGTGGAAAGGGCTTGTGTGGCGATTTTTACCCCTGAGGCGCCGAACGACTTGCCCTGCATGGCGCCTGCGCCTGCAGCGAGAGAGAGCAGGAGCGTTGCCAGCATGCTAAGCGCTGCAAGGCTTGTCCATGTGCGCTTGGTGACACTGATGCTTCTTGTGCGTAGGGCCTTAGCCCGTTTCCTCTTGCCACTTCGCCGGGGCGGTGGCAAGGGCTCCTGGTGTGTTACGACCACGGGAGTGGCCGCAGTTGCTACGGCTCCAATCGTAGCTGCTACGGTACTGGTAGCTGCTGATGTGACGCTGGTGACCGTAGTTATGATCGCTGATGCTGCCCGCACCAAGGCTGTCCTGGGTGTGCTGGCAGACTGAGGTGCTGCATGTGTTGTGTTGTGCTGACCTGCTTCCTTTCCCAACCGGTGCTCTGACGCCTGGGTAGAGGCAGCCGTAGGGGTGCTGGCGTGATTGCAGGGACTAACACATGCGCTCTGTACAGTTGTGCTGATTGATTGAACGAGCTGCGGACTGTCGTTGGTAACACATCCCCCCCCCAGCTCTGTTGACATATCGCTGGGAAGAGAGCTGGCCCTGGTACAGAAAGCTGTTGAACGCAGGCTAGCTGTGACCCCTCGTGCGGCGGACCGCAGAGCAGGTGTCATGGGGATGCTAATTGTAATGTAATGTAATGTAATGTTACAGAGTGGGAGGCTTCTGGGCTGCTTTATCACATTGTCAGTTCTAGATCATTTATCACCTTATAGCACCTTCCACCACTACCACACTGTACTTCGCCATACGAACTGTAAGTCCAAGGCGGCGGATCCAGCATCCAGGGACCCCTCCTCATCCATTCACCCGAACACCCGAAGAGACGGAGGGTTCGGCAATCGCCACCAATCCAGCGTGCGAATCTGGTCCATCAACTGTGACCTCAACTCCACATCTCAGCAGCTAGCCATAATCTCGCGCTCCCGACTAATTCGGGGGTCTCCCCAGGAATCGATGCTAATAGGATGCTAATAGGATGCTAATAGGATGCTAATAGGATGCTAATAGGATGCTAATTGTGTAGTCCGGACTCTCGATGACATTGGGAAACAGGTGGAGCTGTGCTGTCGGATACTGGGTGATGGCGTCCGCGACAGGTAGCATTTGCTCGTTGCCCACCAAGAAATCGAACAGAGGCGTGTTCTCAACCACCAGTGTCTGAGTGAGGTTGAGCTTGAACTCGTGTATCGTGCCCGGAAGCATTGTCACTTGCACTCCCCTCGTGTCAATTTCCCCCAAAAGCTTGGCATCGACACTGGCGGACGTATCTAGGTGCGTGCGAGTGGGCACGAGTACCAAACCCAGCCGCTGCATGGCGCGCTGAGTTATGAGATTTACGTCTGCGCAGTGGTCACGGAGGCTCCGAAACTCGGGGTGTTCATGGCCATTGAACCGTAGTGCACCTTGTGGAAAATAAAACATGAGCTGCTTTCGTGCGAAGTAGCCGGCTGCAGGACGGTTGCTGAGAAGCAGTTGCTGCAGCTCGACGCTGTTTATCTCCTGTATGCTTCTGGGTGGTGCTCCAGTTACCCCTGAAACACAGTATGGCACTCCAGAAGGCATCTCACGCAGCACTGGCTGAGAAGTGCAGCCAGCAACACTCAGCGGCCCGGGGGCCTGCATGCTGAGTGCTGCAGTTTGAACGGTAGGCTGCGATAGGGCTGGAACCTGGGCAGCTGCTAGATGCTGCTGCTGAGGGGCTGGAGATGGCTGAGGCACCCCAGACAAGCCCTCCTTGGAGTGAGACGTATTCTCACAGGTCGCTTCATCGACCTCACTAATTGCCGCGATAACCCTTTTTAACACAGGCCCGTCTATGTTCAAACGGAGCACCAACTCACTGGGTTGGTGTGCTGCTGTTGCTGTTGACCCTTGAAGTGTTGCAGCAGCAGGGCGCGGCTTTGAAGACACCTTGGGTGGTGGGTAGACATTGTTGCTGATCTCCATGGGTTGGAAGGACACCGGAGTAGCTTGATGCGTGAGAGTGGCGTGCACGGTGTTAAGACCAGCTTTGCTGGTCTTAACCTTCGCCTAGTGGTTCGCGTTACGTGACAACCCTGCTTGACGACCATACTGGTCTTTCAGCTGTTGCGTTTACAGCGACCAAGGAGGAGGTCTACCAGAAGATGGTGGTAATGATAGCGGAACTGGAGCGCGCTACTGGCAGGCAGGTTAAGGAGGTGCGTACAGATCGTGGCGGGGAGTTCGTTAATACTCGCACGAAGGCCTATTTCGCTTCCAGGGGTATTCTACACGGAACTACGGTAGGCTACACCCCTGAGCAGAACGGAGCTGCAGAACGTTTAAATCGCACTCTTTTGGACAAGACTAGGGCTATGCTAGTTGAGTCTGGACTGCCTAAATCATTATGGGCGGAGGCGTTAGCGACAGCCAACTATCTTAGGAATGTGTCGCCAACTGCTGGGTCAACCGTCACTCCGTACGAAGCTTTCTTTAACGTTCGTCCGAACATCAGTCACCTGCGAGTCTTTGGATGCGTTGCCTACGTCCACGTACCCGACGTCAAGCGCGACAAGTTCGACCCGGTGAGCAGGCGTGGAATACTTGTCGGATACAGGAACGGTGGACAATATCGTGTACTATACGAGGACGGCATTATTGCCGTAGTTTCTAACGTTCGTTTCGATGAATCTAATGTCGGCCGGCGGCGTAATGCCGGGGACTCCGATTATGAGTCCGATGCCGACGAGGAGGAGGAGTTTCGCACTAGTTTATCTGGTGAGGGATCGCTGCCTAGGGCTGGCGAAGGGACACCAGGTAGCACCGTCGGCGAGGGATCGCCGCATTTGGGTGGCGAGGGGGCGCCGGCTGGGGCTGGACCTTCCAGCAGTGCGAACGGGCAAGGAATCAATCAGCCTGATGTGGAAATGGCGGG
>NW_003307605.1:37723-76378 GCF_000143455.1 Volvox carteri f. nagariensis | reverse complement strand
GACTGCGCCTATTAGTTTATCTCACAACGATCGGTATTCCTACCAGGAATCTCCTCAAGTCCTGCCGAACGCTAACAATACTCTTTACATTACTTGTAACAGTTTATCGTGCTAAATATCTTCGCCACCGGCAATCCTTCCGGAATAACAATTAGCGTTAGCTGTCACCGTCGCCAATTCTCCAATACTACGTGGCCGACTCCCAATAAATCTGTTTGCAGCTGCCTTGCACGCGCAAAGTACATCGGTAGAGGTTCGCCGTCGACCATCTTAAAACGGCTGAATTCTTGACGTAGAGACACCTTGCGGGCGTTGTTGTTGGCAGCAAACATAGATCCCAAGGCGTCCCAGGCCTTCTTCGCGTTGGCAGCACCGGTAACCATCGGCAAATGATGATCCTTGACGTTCTTGATGAGCAGATTGATGACCTTCCGTGACTGTCGAATTTGCTCCTCGTTGCACGGCTCGGCGAGCAGCGATTGCTCAAGCCCAAGCTCCATGCACATCGCGCTGAACCGAATTTGCCAGGTAGAGTAGTTGTTGAGGTCCAGCGACTCATCAAGCTTGTCCTTAACCATTGTCGATGAGGGATAGAAATAACAATTGGGCGATAGCTGTCGGCGCTAAGCGGGGCTCATAACCTGTTAAGACCAAGCGCCGGACCCCCGTTGGGTCCTATTACTGTGGCTACCATTCACTGGTATATGAGTGTCGGTCATTTCCAACACACGGATGCCGCCACCTCATTGATTGTCTCAGAGGCTATGCCCGGAGGCGGAGTGCTGCGGTTGAAGGACGCGTTGGCGTTGCGCCGGTGCGGCACGTACACCTCCTCATCATCCTCGGTGTCCTCCTCATCATGGTGCACAGCACCGACAGCCACTGCTCGGTGCTGGCGTGGTGCAGCGCCACGCTCGCGATTCTGCTGTGCCTGCTCTTTGTTAGCTTGGAACAGCACCTGGAGCGCCTTAAGAGGCGGCTCCCAGCCGGGTGGCGCCAATTGTGGGTGGAGTACTCGGCAGTTTGGCTCATCATGGCCATACCGCCCACAATACTCGCAGGGCGGACCGTCATACATGCGGGGACGCCTATTGGAGGCACCTCCATTGTTGATATTGCCTCCGCCACCTCGGTTCTGCCGCCGTTGCTGATCGGCAGCATACTTCGTGGCTGGGGCCTGCTGCTCGGATGTAGAAACCATAGCAGCACGACTCGCGCCTAATGCAGACTGTACTGCTGCAGTGATCATCGCCGCCAACTCATCAGGCTGACGGGAACCCGTAGCTGCGGCGCTCTTGCCACCCCCTGTTGTACGACCATTTAGAACCCGGCAATCCTTGCTGTCGTGGGAGCTGTTGGCACCGTGGTGCTTACAATAGAACTTAGACTGGCCGGAGCCGCTATCTTTGCTTTTGCTTGGCTGCTTGCGCAGCCGTTTCTCCCTCTCACTCGTAATAGATTGCTTGGACCCGGAAGCGTGGTCGCTGCTGGAATGTCGTTCCCGCTCGGCCTGGGCTTGCTGCAGGTTGATCCAGATTGTTTCAGCGTCCGTTGCAATGCTGTTGAGTTGAGCATACCATCCCTCACGTGGGGTGAGCTCGTACTTGGTTCTGATGCGCTCCCTTACTGCTGGATCCAGGCCTTCAATGTAGCGCTCCGCGATAACTGCACTGGAGTATGAGTCTCGAATGTACGGCTCGAGCTCCCGTATTTGCTGCAGGTACAGCTGTGGCGAGCCGTTGTCCTGCCTAGTCCGCAAATACTCCAGAACCTTGGCTGTCTTAAGCTGATGAGCAAAAGATTCGTCTAATTTTTCGAGATAATACTCGAGAAGGCTTTCACCATCCAATGCTGGCTCAATAGCATTGTGTGCTGCCGCTGACATGCCCTCTCCCTCTGCGCTAGCTGCCTGGGCAGCTGCAGTGCAGCAGCGGCTGAACCATGCACGAGCATCCTTAACTAACGTATGTAGTTGCTGCTTATGCCAGATGTCGTACATAGTACCTGGTGTAGGAAAGGTGTTGATCAAGTCGAGAGCTTCATCAACGGGCACCTGTCCTTTGTTGAGTCGGAAGCGTGCACGAAGCGTTTGCATTGCACGCAGCGCCCCGCGCTTGAAGGCAGGGAACTCCTCGTGTCGAAAACGGAGCATAGTGGGCCCCGACCACGAGGAGTCTGTATTCTCCATTTCGGTATCGCTGTACCAAGGGCTGATAGAAGGTGAAGACTGTACGGATCCTCCTGAGGGTTTGCTGGGAAGCGGAAACTGCTGAGGTACCGAAGTTACTGCTGAGGAGGCTCGGCTGTGTAGCCGAAAGGTTGGTCCTAGCTCTGAATTAGGCGAGTGGCTGTGTTCACACTCTGCTACTTCGGCTGCGTCTGCTTGCTCCAAATCACCGCTGCTGCCTGTGTGCTCGACGCGTGCTTCTGACGCGAGGCCGTTGCTCAACCCTGATGCAGTACCGGAGTACTCAGGGTTCTCAAGCCACAGAACCTCCTGCTCCTGCTCGTGCTGCTCAGTGACGGGTTCCAGTCCTGGCTGCTGCTGCTGAGCAGGGAGGGGCGGACCCTTCTTCACTCCCTTTTGTTGCTTTGCATGACCTTTCCTAGGGCGCGCTGGCGCAGTTGAATGCTCGATGGACCCTGGGGGCCGAGCTGAGCGGTGGAGATTGACATGACGTAGAGAGTCTGCCAGCGCTCAAAAGATGATCAGACTCTTACAAGGCTCTAGTGAGAGCGCAGTGTTCAGTGATGTCCGGGGACACTATCTCACTGATGAGTCTGTATGGCCGGAGCCTGTGTGCACGTACGATAGTCCTGGGACACACACCAACGCCGGAGCGCGTGGTGGCTGAGTACGGCAAGGATTGATAGTTCTCCAACAGCTAGGGCTCGGCACACGGATGCACCACTAGAGCCACCACTAGCTGGTTCCACACTTAATATAATCACACAAATGTGCCCGATGGGCGCGTGGAGTGCCAGACAACACCCAGGAGCTCGGAAGCTCGACACTGAAAGGGGTGCTTCGGCTACGAATCCTGACCCACTGCTAGCCAGATCAACCACGCCAAAAGCTCACAAGCTGGATAATAACAGCAGCTTTGCGGCAAATCAAAAGAAAATAAGAACGCGACAAGTAGGCACTGATGCCACGGATGGCTGCCGCCGGAGGGTTGACGCGCCCGCGCTCCTCACGCTGGTCGGAACCAGGCGAAGAAGTAACTTGAGGTCGATTAACACTGCGTATTCGATGTGCCTCGGAAGGCTAACGAGCTGTGTTGGCTTAGTGCGCGGACGCGAAAAGCCTTGCTCAATAGATGGGTAACACCACTTGGAGAATATACAGCGACGGATCGCTTTCAACAATAGCTGCACAATAAACTCGGGGTACTGGCGCCCGATCCCTTGCTTCTCACGGCCGCCTACTTCAGGACGACTCGCCGACCTTCTCGGTCGTTTGGCTGTGGGATATGATGATTATAGAATAGGAGCTCTCCTTAAAGCTCCGGCTTGACTTGGCTGGCTCACTCCAGCTTCGTTAACTTGATTTGCGCGATCGCAGTAGGCGAGGACGGGCTGGGAACGGATCCCTGTCGAGCCTAGAGGTAGGAGCACTAAGGGCGGACCTTATGGAATGCTGTGTGTACACTCTCTGTCTATCCTGCTCTGCTGCGCGTGTCGAGGTAGGGTAGGATTGCAGTCTTGTTACACCAAACAGTCCTATCAACCCTCCTATAATTATATTATCTTCAATAATATAATGGTCTATACGCTCACGAAGAGTTGCTTCGAGAGCCAAACGACAAATGTTTGGCCTCTTCGCACTCGCATTTATGTACCGACTGATCCACGCCGGGCCTTATCACACCCGGCCCTACCCTGGATGCGTAACGCTCATCCGACTAACGACAGATGAACGACAACTTAACATCCTCAAATCACAACGGAAAGGTCTGGTCTGGGTTGACACTACTGCGATTCGCGGTTTAAGGTCCTGGGTTCGATTCCTGGGGAGACCCCCGAATTAGTCGGGAGCGCGAGATTATGGCTAGCTGCTGAGATGTGGAGTTGAGGTCGCAGTTGATGGACCAGATTCGCACGCTGGATTGGTGGCGATTGCCGAACCCTCCGTCTCTTCGGTTGTTCGGGTGAATGGATGAGGAGGGGTCCTAGACGGCTGGACCCGCCGCCTTGGACTTACAGTTCGTATGGCGAAGTATAGTGTGGTAGTGGTGGATGGTGCTATAAGATGATAAATCGTAGAACTGACAAAGTGATAAAGTGGCCCAGAAGCCTCCCACTCTGTAACATTACATTACATTACAACGGAAAGCGCCTTATATGCTAGTCAGGCAACACCCAAAGTCTCAATTAAATCAATACGCGGTTCGCCTAACTACCTTCGGTTGGCTTAGCCACCTGCGGATAGCGACTAACTCGGTCGTGGCACGTAATTTGTGCGCTCCAGATGTTTTGGCGTGACACGCCTATCACGGCGGATTCATCGCCTATCTACCACCTATCCACGTTGGGATAGGACCGCCCTTCAACACGCCCCCTCGGGACATATCCCAACTCGCAGTAGCACATTTGCTCCGCCAATGGGCACTTCACACAAACGGTGCAGAGAAGCTATGGAGCTTCTCTGCACTGGTTGACCTTCACTTCTCCCAGTGTCTTCGTGAGCGCATCCGCTACCATCCACTCTGTAGGGCAGTACTCCAACTGCACCTCCCCGCTATTTACCCTCTCACGCACTATGTGGTGCTGCACGTCGATGTGTTTCGACCGAGCAGACATAATCGGGTTGTTTCCCAAGCTAAGCACCCCCTGGGAGTCTATCTGGATTTTCACCGCGCTCTGAGGCAAGCCCAAACCGACCATCAGCTTGCGAAGCCACAAAGCTTCACGAACAGCCGCCGCTGTAGCTTGGTACTCGGCCTCCACCGACGAAGCCGCCACAGTACGTTGAAGTTGGCTGCTCCAGCTAATTGCAGCCGGACGTAGAACGCCGCGTAACTGGGTCTCCTGCCCAGTCCGAATCGCTGTACCCCGACATTGCAACACCGCCAACACCCCCAAAACGCAATCCTAGTTCGCGAGTACCCGCCAGGTAACGCAGAACGCCAGTGGCCAAGTTCATGGCAGTCTTCGTAGGTGTGGCCATATGCCGGGACAAAACATGCAATGCATAAGAAATGTCAGGCTGCGTGTTCGTCGCCAGATAGTTCAATTCTCCCACCAAAGCCCTATACTCGGTGGGATTGCCCAGCAGCTCCTCTCCGTCCCCTTTAGGAGTGTACCTAAAGCCCGGAGGCAAAGGGCTACCGTAGACCTCGGCTTGGCGTCAACCATCCTATGACGCTCCAACAGCTGCTCAATATACCTATGCTGCGACAACACTATCTCACCCGACAACACTATCTCTCCCTCCTAATTTCCATGCCCCAAAACACCTTCGCTTTTCCAAGGTCACGCACCTTGAAGACCTTCACACTTGCGGCTTTAATTGCCCGGACCATTTCCGGGTCTTCTGATGCAACAATGGTGTCTATCTACGTGCACCAAAGCAGTAACAACCCCACACTCTGTCTTAACGAACATCGGCGGAACGTTATGGGGCTACCGATGCATATCTGGTAGCTAAGTGATAGACATTTGGGCACCGTCAGGACGGCGCAGTGAGATCGCGGAATGTACGTGCAGTTAGTTAGATCGCGGAATGTACGAGTTTTCCGCTAGCGCCGGTGGGCGGTGACTGCGCTTATTTGTTTATCTCACAACGATCGGTATTCATACCAGGAATCTCCTAAAGTCCTGCCGAACGCAATTGACAATCTTACATCTCTTGTAACAATTTATCGTGTTCAATATCTTCGCCGCCGCAATCTTTCCGGAATAACAATCAGCGTAAGCCGTCACCGTCGCCAATTCTCCAATACTCCACGGTCCGCTGCCGTGCTGTTCCCGCTGCCTGCAGACGGGTGTCCTGCTCGAAGCAGAATTCGTGCAGCTCGCAGGCGGCCGCATAGGAGTTATCGGCGTTTTTGACGATGTTAGCGGTGTTGAGGTTGTCCGTCAGCACCTTCACTGCCCTGCCGGATAGGCCAGCGGGTCGGTTGAAGTACTGGATTGCTAGAAGGATGGCGCGGAGCTCCTCCGGTGTGGACCCCATCTCGCTAACGTTGGGCTGCCAGCTGCCTCGGGCCACAATTGGTTTGCCATCCAGAACTGTCCAGGTGCCCCAGCCGCCTAGGGAAGCTGCCAACTTGCCAGCTGCGTCGCAAAAAAACAGAGAATGCACCTGGGTGGGAGCCCATAAATGACGGCGGCCGTTAAATTTGTCAAAGGAATTCTGCCAGAATTCCAGCTCCTCCTTCACGGCTGGGGACAGGGGCAGGTGGGACCCCCACACCGTCCGTGATTTGATGAGTTTGCCCAGCACGCGGGTTTGCAGGCGTGACCAGTGTCCAAAGGCCCAAGACATCGAGAGGATTTTGCCTTTAATCGAAACGAGGGACTTCACCGGGATTCTTCGCCCACTGAGTGACAAACGCATAGCGGAGAGAAGTCTGTCCCTCTTATCTTCCAAGTAGCGGATTCTTTGCTGAACCGCGCCCAGCATGGACTTATTCCGGTTGACTATGAAACCTAGGAATTAGAGTTGGGACACCACCTCCACCCTCCGTGCTAGCTCTGAGCTGCATCCTGGCCGGCATGAGCCTGGTCGTCTATGTAGCCAGTGCAGCGCCAGCCACATGCACACCAGGGACGCATGACCTCTCACATGAGTTTGGTGAAGGCCCAGCATGCGGACGCTAAACCGAATGGGAGCTGGGTGAAAACATAAAACGCGCCGCGCCAGCAAAACCCCAAGTATTCCCAGAAGGATGGGTCGATGTATAGATGGTGATAGCCGCTCTTGAGGTCGATTGTAAACATACAATCATTCGGGAGCAGCCAGCCTGGCACTGCTCTGAGGTCTTCATAGCGAAACTCCGGAATGGAAAGATGTTTGTTCACTGACCGCCCGTCCCGAATGAGCCGGCACTTAGTTGATGTTGTTACAGGGTGGTTAAGCTTCACCAGTGGCCTCCTGCCCGAGGCAATTCCCTGCTCTCCCCTGCTAGAGGGGCACCCTAAGCCATTCACCCTATCCGACTTCAGAGTGTATTCGTTGGGTTCGGCAACTCACCACCAGCATCCAACCAAATCTAGCGGATCAACGGCGCGTCAACTTAGTTCCTGCTCAGCTCGCGAGTTGAATTTATCACGTCCTACACCGTCCACAAGATGGGGAGCCACCTCCCATTTCATCACCTCTCAAACACCCCGAGAGGTCGGCAGGCGGATTTGAACCCGGACGCGCCGGGACGCGACGGGAGCAGAAGCCAGGCCTTAACTTCTGCCAGCCGCCTGCCTGTTAGTTGTTTGCTGCACGACATCCAAAGGACAAACTGCGCGTGGTTGAGTCGGCCACACTCTGGCAGTGCCCGAGGCCACTAATTCTGTGACGGCTTGATTGATGAAGGTTGCATGCTCGTCTGCAGAGGCGTAATTCTGGCCAAAAGACGGAGGTGGTGGGGACCCCTTCTCCCATCGCAGGGGAAACCATCTAACGACCCAAGGAAGGACAAGAACATTAGTCACCCACGCCTTCCAGGCAGATACGCAGCGTTGGAGCCTGCCGTGCATCGGGACGGGTGCTGCGCGTTTCTCTCCAGAGCGCGTGGCACGTCTTCTAGTACGACAGGGTCGGGCTCTGTGTCTTCACTGATCAGGCTAAGGAAAGCGTCTACATCGGCATCAGCCATGGTGTAGTTGAGGTTCTACGGTCACTTATGTGACTGTGGAGCGAGGTGATGAGAGGCAAACGGCCTAAGCAAGATGAAACTGGAGAGAAGAGGTTGATACAGAGGAGAGCCTGGCCGCGCGTTGGTGCATTCCAGAACCGAGAAAAAACCGAGGTGCGAGATAACCCCTAGGTCACGGCTATGGATGTCCTCCTCCACCGGCCGGCGAGCCACCTAGCCACGAGAAAGAAAAAAAAGCTCAGAACAGCACCCTCACCACAGGTCATAATTGAACGACAAGAAAAGAGCCACGGTGATAGAAAAGCGGTTGATTAACCCGCCCGAATGTCTGTGAACGCCAGCAAGAGATAATCTCCCTTCCAAGGGGTGGAAACAGAAGACGACCGTGGAAAATTCCCTGGATAAACGGCCTGAGCCGGCCTTGAAACGGCTGTAATTCTCCCTGGCATGAAAAAACGAGCCAAGAAAGACGCACGCGGGCGTGATCAATAGTAACTCCCAAAGAAGACCAAGGCCTTGACCGCAAACCAATGGCAGCTTGACAACCCTAAGTCATGGCGTGCACGCTTGCGCACAGTGATGGAGCTGAAGTGCACACGGGCGCACAGTGATGAAGCCGAAGCACACATGGGCGCACAGTGATGGGGCCGAAGCGCACACGGGTGCACAATGATGGAGCCGAAGTGCACGTGGGTGCACAGTGGTGGGGCCGAAGCGCACGTGGGCGCACAATGATGGGGCCGAAGCGCATGCGGGCGCACAGTGTTGGGGCAGAAGCGCACGCGGGCGCACAGTGTTGGGGCAGAAGCGCACACGGGCGCAGTGTTGGGGCCGAAACGCACACCGGTGCACAACCAGATAGCCAAGGCACACGCGGGCGCAATTCACAGAAAGACAAAAACGTCCGAGACATTGGCGCGCGGGCCTGTGTACAAAGCTCAACGATGCCGCTTCTCGTCTCGTGCATTACAGCCTGCATCATTATCGCGCCTCTGGTAGTCGTGTCCAGAGCCGCTGCGCGCTCTGCCTCCTCGTGAGCCACCTGCTCCATCACTGCCTGTGCCGTGTCCGCCCGCTCCCCCACCCAAGCGGCCGGCAGCACGCTTTAGCGCTTGCTCTTTGACTCCGTCGACTAATGTACCGGTACCGGTACCTTGTCCTCGTTGCACAAAATGTCCGCACATTGGCGCCATCTTGGACAGCTGTACATTCCTGTTGCTGCGATTGCTCCCTATTCAATGTCGAAATCTCCCTTAGATGAAAAGAAAAAACAGGAACTTGAAACAGAAGGTGATGTCTAGGTAGGGCTTCAATAGCGAGCACGATGCTCTATCCGAGATTGATTAAGCAAAAAACTGTCAGCTGAAGCTGAAGCTGAAGCTCTACTGAGTGAAAGGCAGAATGCCTGTAACGAAAGAGCTGAAGCAATTATTACTCGCCATTCCAATACAGTTGTACGACAGTCGCACAGAACCAGACTAAGAGACTCCGATCGCTTCACTCCGTTGTATCTAAGTCAACAATCATATACCAGTGAATGATAACCACAGTAATAACCCACCGGGAGTCCGGTGCTTTGCTGGTCTTAACCGACGGTGCTACCTGGTATCCCTTCGCCAGCCCTAGGCAGCGATCCCTCACCAGGCAAACTAGTGCGAAACTCCTCCTCCTCGTCGGCATCGGACTCATAATCGGAGTCCCCGGCATTACGCCGCCGGCCGACATTATACTCATCAAAGTGAACGTTAGAAACTACGGCAATAATGCCGTCCTCGTACTGCACACGGTACTGTCCTCCGTTCCCGTGTCCGACAAGTATTCCACGCCTGCTCACCGGATCAAACTTGTCGCGTTTGACGTCAGGTACGTGGACGTAGGCGACGCACCCAAAAACTCGAAGGTGACTGACGTTAGGACGGACATTGAAGAAAGCTTCATACGGCGTGATAGTTGACCCAGCAGTTGGCGACACATTCCTGAGATAATTGGCTGTCGCCAACACTTCCGCCCATAATGACTTAGGTAGACCGGACTCGACAAGCATAGCCCTAGTTTTGTCTAGGAGAGTGCGATTTAAGCGTTCTGCTGCTCCGTTCTGCTCAGGGGTGTAGCCTACCGTAGTTCCATGTACAATACCCCTGGACACGAAATAGCCCTTCGTGCAAGCATTAATGAACTCCCCGCCACGATCCGTACGCACCTCCTTAACCTGCCTGCCAGAAGCGCACTCCAGTTCCGCGATCATTACCACCATCTTCTGATAGACCTCCTCCTTGGTTGCTGTAAACGCAACAGCTGAAAGACCGGTATGGTCGTCAAGCAGAGTTGTCACGTAACGCGAACCACTAGGCGAAGGTTCAGGCAAAGGTCCATCCATGTGAACTAGTGCTAGTGGCTGGGCTGCCTTGTGCCCTGTCAGCAGAAAAGGACCTTGTGCTTTGCAAAAACGCAGGTCTCACAAACACACGTACTGGCATTCTGAAAGCTGTGCTGGTCAACGTCAAATCCCATTACCATATTATGGCGCAGCAACGCCTCGAGTTTGCTTAAGACCAGATGTCCGTAACGCAGATGCCAAAGAGTTGCACGCTCCGTCTTGGAATCCACGGTGGTGCACGTTGTACCATGTCCGTTGTCACAGTAGCTCGTATTCTGCGTCCTCCTGATAGTGCCTGTACTTCCACCTTGATAGCAAATGGGGTAGAGATCACCGACCCGTTCACTGGTCAACATAAATGATTCTGTAAGTATACCTTTACTTGACCGTCACCGAAGTCGACGACGCTACCTCCGCGATCATCGATGATACGGACGGACAATGACGCTCCAACAGCTGCGCAATATACCTATGCTGCGACAACACTATCTCACCCGACTTCTCCCTCCTAATTTCCATGCCCCAAAACACCTTCGCTTCTCCAAGGTCGCGCACCTTGAAGACCTTCGCAATTGCAGCTTTAATTGCCCGGACCATTTCCAGGTCTTCCGACGCAACAATAGTGTCATCTACGTGCACCAAAGCAATAACAACCCCACGCTCGTCCGTCTTAACAAACATCGCCGGATCAGACTTCGAAGGATAAAGACCCAGCTTGGCGAACTCTGCTGATAGCTTTTCATACCAGCAACGGGGTGCCTGCTTCAAACCGTAAATAGACTTCTGCAGCTTGCACGCAAGCGACCGGTCACTGGATGCATACCCAGGCGGTTGCTCCATCCACAACTCCTCCTTCAGCTCACCATTCAGAAACGCAGTAGACACATCTAGCTGATGCACCGTCATGTCCCGCGCTGCGGCAACTGCTAATAAAGCTCGTAATGACGAACCACGAGAGGTAGGGGCAAACAACAAAGGCAGGCGGCTGGCAGAAGTTAAGGCCTGGCTTCTGCTCCCGTCGCGTCCCGGCGCGTCCGGGTTCAAATCCGCCTGCCGGCCTCTCGGGGTGTTTGAGAGGTGATGAAATGGGAGGTGGCCCCCCATCTTGTGGACGGTGTAGGACGTGATAAAATCAACTCGCGAGCTGACCAGGAACTAAGTTGACGCGCCGTTGATCCGCTAGAATTGGTTGGATGCTGGTGGTGAGTTGCCAAACTCAAAGAGTACACTCTGAAGTCGGATGGGGTGAATGGCTTAGGGTGCCCCTCTAGCAGGGGAGAGCAGGGAATTGCCTCGGGAAGGAGGCCACTGGTGAAGCTTAACCACCCTGTAACAACATCAACATCAACTCCCCATAATCAATCCCCTCGTGTTGCTCAAAACCCTTGGCAACTAAACGCGCCTTAAAGCGCTCCACGCTGCCGTCATCACTGTACTTAACCTTATATACCCAACGACACGGCAACAAACGAGTACCAGGCGGTGGCTTCTTCAGCTCCCAAGTACTATTAGCCATCTGGGCGGCGATCTCCTCGTCCATCGCACGCCGCCAGTCGTCTGCATGTGGACTCGCAATGGCTTCTGCAAAAGAATTCGGTTCGGGAATACCAGCAGAGAAAGCAGCGTTAACGCGACCAGTAACAGTGCGACCAGGTTCATTTCGCCACCATTCGCCAGGGCGTTTCCGTTCTCTAACTGGATATCGTGTCCCTGCCATTTCCACATCAGGCTGATTAATTCCTTGCCCGTTCGCACTGCTGGAAGGTCCAGCCCCAGCCGGCGCCCCCTCGCCACCCAAGTGCGGTGATCCCTCGCCGACGGTGCTACCTGGTGTCCCTTCGCCAGCCCTAGGCAGCGATCCCTCACCAGATAAACTAGTGTGAAACTCCTCCTCCTCGTCGGCATCGGACTCATAATCGGAGTCCCCGGCATTACGCCGCCGGCCTACATTAGATTCATGGAAACGAACGTTAGAAACTACGGCAATAATGCCGTCCTCGTATAGTACACGATACTGTCCACCGTTCCCGTATCCGACAAGTATTCCACGCCTGCTCACCGGGTCGAACTTGTCGCGCTTGACGTCGGGTACGTGGACGTAGGCAACGCATCCAAAGACTCGCAGGTGACTGACGTTCGGACGAACGTTAAAGAAAGCTTCGTACGGAGTGACGGTTATTGGAAATGACCGACACTCATATACCAGTGAATGGTAGCCACAGTAATAGGACCCAACGGGGGTCCGGCGCTTTGCTGGTCTTAACAGGTTATGAGCCCCGAATGGCGCATTGCGCTGCCGAGAGGTCGCCGGATCGATACCCACTGGCTGTTGCCCAGAGAATGAGAGACCGGGATGAGGCACGGGAAGGCCCGGAGCGAGAGAGTGTCGCTCACGGGGGGGTATTGGAAATGACCGACACTCATATACCAGTGAATGGTAGCCACAGTAATAGGACCCAACGGGGTCCCGGCGCTTTGCTGGTCTTAACAACGGTTGACCCAGCAGTTGGCGACACATTCCTTAGATAGTTGGCTGTCGCTAACGCCTCCGCCCATAATGATTTAGGCAGTCCAGACTCAACGAGCATAGCCCTAGTCTTGTCCAAAAGAGTGCGATTTAAACGTTCCGCAGCTCCGTTCTGCTCAGGGGTGTAGCCTACTGTAGTTCCGTGTAGAATACCCCTGGAAGCGAAATAGGCCTTCGTCCGAGTATTAACGAACTCCCCGCCACGATCTGTACGCACCTCCTTAACCTGCCTGCCAGTAGCGCGCTCCAGTTCCGCTATCATTACCACCATCTTCTGGTAGACCTCCTCCTTGGTCGCTGTAAACGCAACAGCTGAAAGACCAGTATGGTCGTCAAGCAGGGTTGTCACGTAACGCGAACCACTAGGCGAAGGTTCAGGCATAGGCCCACACACATCCATGTGAATGAGTGCGAGAGACTGCGCTGCCTTATGCCCAGTTAGCGGAAAAGGACCACGTGTATGCTTTGCAAAGACGCAAGTCTCACACACACACGCGCTGGCTGATTGTATGCTGTGTCGGTCAACATCGAATCCAGCTACCATATCATGATGCAGCAGCGCCTCAAGGTTGCTGTATCCCAAGTGGCCATACCTTCGGTGCCAAAGTGCTGCACGTTCAGCTCCGATACCCACGGCAGCACACACTGCATCACCACCAGAAGGTATCCTGTTGTCTTCACGCTGCGTCCTCTTCAGAGCTCCCGTACCTCCACTGCTGTAGCAGACGGGATACAAGTCCCCATCCCGCTTTCCAGTCAGCACCAACTGGTTCTGTACGTATACTTTCGCCTGTCCGCCGCTGAAGACCACACTGCCTCCACGATCATCAATAATGCGGACCGATATGATTTTGGTGGTGGCCTCCTCGTCGACGTAGACCTTCTTGAAAGTGATGGCCTGTTTATCGTTGACGTTAGACCGAATCGTAAGCGTGCCAACTTCAGTCGGTCGAAGAGATTGTCCCTTGATGCCCATGATGTTGAAGCGCTCCCACGGCTCCAACAACCGCACGTTGAAAAGTTCTGAGCGGTCATACGTTATGTGGTGAGTGGCGGCTGAGTCCAGAAACCATTCCGTCGGACGCTCGCTGTTGTATGCTACGAACGCTACCTGCCGCGGAACTCCTGGTCCCCTAGCTGATCCACCGGATCCTGGCTTGCTGCCGCTAGCTCCGCTGCCACTAGCTCCGCTGCCACTGTTGTTGTAGCCACCCTTGTAGCCAGAATTCGACGACTGCTTCAGCGCTTTAAGCTGCCTGCAGTCCTTTACCACGTGCCCAGGTTTATTACAGTAGTAGCAGATGAGTTGCTTCCGACTGTGTCCCGAGCTGTTGTTAGCCGGCCCCCGGCTACCATAACCAGAAGTAGAAGCACCGAACGTCGAACCGCCGACAGACGCGAAGGCTGCCGACTCGGTAGGCTTGCCTGACCCACCGTTAGCCGTCTCGACAGAGAGAAGCTTTGCTGTGACGCTCGCCATGTCCAAATCGCCATCGCGCATTAGTAATGTAGTCGTCACCACGCTGTACCGACCGGGTAGACCAACCAGGACGGTGTACGCCAGCTCGGAGTCGTTAATTACGTGGCCGACTCCCAATAAATCTGTTTGCAGCTGCCTTGCACGCGCAAAGTACATCGGAAGAGGTTCGCCGTCGACCATCTTAAAACGGCTGAATTCTTGACGTAGAGACACCTTGCGGGCGTTGTTGATGTTGTTACAGGGTGGTTAAGCTTCACCAGTGGCCTCCTTCCCGAGGCAATTCCCTGCTCTCCCCTGCTAGAGGGGCACCCTAAGCCATTCACCCCATCCGACTTCAGAGTGTACTCTTTGAGTTTGGCAACTCACCACCAGCATCCAACCAAATCTAGTGGATCGACGGCGCCTCAACTTAGTTCCTGGTCAGCTCGCGAGTTGATTTTATCACGGCCTACACCGTCCACAAGATGGGGGGCCACCTCCCATTTCACCACCTCTCAAACACCCGAGAGGTCGGCAGGCGGATTTGAACCCGGGTCGACCGGGAGCAGAAGTCAGGCCTTAACCTCTGCCAGCCGCCTGCCGGCGTTGTTGTTGGCAGCAAACATAGATCCCAAGGCGTCCCAGGCCTTCTTCGCGTTGGCAGCACCGGTAACCATCGGCAAATGGTGATCCTTGACGTTCTTGATGAGCAGATTGATGACCTTCCGTGATTGTCGAATCTGCTCCTCGTTGCACGGCTCGGCGAGCAGGGATTGCTCAAGCCCAAGCTCCATGCACATCGCGCTAAACCGGATTTGCCAGGTAGAGTAGTTGTGGAGGTCCAGCGGCTCATCCAGCTTATCCTTGACCATTGTCGATAAGGGATAGAAATAACAATCGGACGATAGCAGTCGGCGCTAGACGGGGCTCATAACCTATTGGAGAATTGGCGACGGTGACGGCTAACGCTGATTGTTATCTCGGAAGAATTGCCGGCGGTGAAGATATTTAGCACGATAAAATGTTACAAGTTACGTAAAGAGTATTATAAGCGTTCGGCAGGACTTGAGGAGATTCCTGGTAGGAATACCGATCGTAGTGAGATAAACAAATAAGCGCAGTCACCGCCCTAAATACCGGCGCTAGCGGAAAACTCGTACATTCCGCGATCTAACTGCACGTACATTCCGCGATCTCCCTGCGCCGTCCTGACGGTGCCCAAATGTCTATCACTTAGCTACCGGATATGCATCGGTAGCCCATAAGGTTCTGGGGTAATTATAAGTCTTCTCCATTAGTCAGGCGCAGACCCGGGGTCAAATCCCCTGGTCGACAACCACACGAGTTGGGAGAGGACCGTTTCCTCAACACACCGTCCTAGTTGGTCTACCCAGTCGGTACAGCGTGGTGACGACTACATTACTAATGCGCGACGGCGATTTGGACATGGCGAACGTCACAGCAAAGCTTCTCTCTGTCGAGACGGCTAACGGTGGGTCAGGCAAGCCTACCGAGTTGGCAGCCTTCGCGTCTGTCGGCGGTTCAACGTTCGACGCTTCTAATTCTGGTTATGGTAGCCGAGGGCCGGCTAACAACAGCTCGGGACACAGTCGGAAGCAACTCATCTGCTACTACTGTAATAAGCCTGGGCACGTGGTAAAGGACTGCAGGCAGCTTAAGCGCTCAAGCAGTCGTCAAATTCTGGATATAAGGGTGGCTACAACAACAGTGGCAACGGAGCTAGTAGCAGCGGAGCTAGCGGCAGCAAACCAGGATCTGCTGGATCAGCTAGGGGACCAGGAGTTCCACGGCAGGTAGCGTTCGTGGCATACAACAGCGGGTTCAAAGCCGCCTGCCGACCTCTCGGGGTGTTTGAGAGGTGATGAAATGGGAGGTGGCCCCCCATGTTGTGGACGGTGTAGGACGTGATAAAATCAACTCGCGAGCTGACCAGGAACTAAGTTGACGCGCCGTTGATCCGCGAGATTTGGTTGGATGCTGGTGGTGAGTTGCCGAACCCAACGAATACACTCTGAAGTCGGATGGGGTGAATGGCTTAGGGTGCCCCTCTAGCAGGGGAGAGCAGGGAATTGCCTCGGGAAGGAGGCCACTGGTGAAGCTTAACCACCCTGTAACAACATCAACATCGAGCGTCCGACGGAATGACGCTGGTGAGTTAGTGTTGTCGCAGCATAGGTATATTGAGCAGCTGTTGGAGCGTCATAGGATGGTTGACGCCAAGCCGAGGTCTACCCCTTTGCCTCCGGGCTTTAGGTACACTCCTAAGGTGGACGGAGAGGAGCTGCTGGGCAATCCCACCGAGTATAGGGCTTTGGTGGGAGAATTGAACTATCTGGCGATGAACACACGGCCTGACATTTCGTAGGCATTGAGCGTTTTGTCCCGGCATATGGCCGCACCCACGAAGAGTGCTATGAACTTAGCCATTGGCGTTCTGCGTTACCTGGCAGGAACTCGCGAACTAGGATTGCGTTTTGGGGGTGTTGGCGACGTTGCTATGTCCGGGTACAGTGATTCTGACTGGGCAGGAGACCCAGTTACGCGGCGTTCTACTTCCGGCTACGTTTTCACTCTTAATGGGGCTGCGATTAGCTGGAGCAGTCAACTTCAACGTACTGTGGCGGCTTCGTCGGTGGAGGCGGAATATCAAGCTACAGCGGCAGCTGTTCGCAAGCTGATGGTTGATTTGGGTTTACCTGAGAGCACGGTGAAAATCCAGGTAGACTCCCAGGGGGCACTTAGCTTGGGAAATAATCCGATTACGTCTGTTCGGTCGAAGCACATCGACGTGCAGCACCACATAGTGCGTGAGAGGGTGAATAGTGGGGAGGTGCAGTTAGAGTACTGCCCTACAGAGTGGATGGTAGCGGATGCGCTCACGAAGGCACTGGGTGAAGTGAAGTTCAAACGGTGCAGAGAAGCTATGGGCGTTGTGTGAAGTGCCCATTGACGGAGCAAATGTGCTACTGTGAGTTGGGATATGTCCCGAGGGGGCGTGTTGAAGGGCGGTCCTATCCCAACGTAGATAGTTGGTAGTTAGGCGATGATTCCGCCGTGATAGGCGATGCCTCGGACGTGCCTCGACCTTGCCTCGGCCGTGCCTAGACTTGCCTCGGGTCTCTCGGCCGCGTATCTCGGACGTGACCTCAGGTCCAGGGATGGTGGACATCTGTACGATACTTCCATTGGTACTGGTATGTAAGACACGAGTTGTGCTAGTCTTAGTATCTCATCTTTGTATGGATTGGTATTCCTCAGTATTGGATATATATATATATATATATATCCAATATATCCAATATATATATATATATATCCAATATATCCAATATATATATATATATATCCAATATATATATATATCCAATATATATATATATCCAATATATATATATATATATATATATCCAATATGTATATGTATAATGTATATGGATTGGTATTCCTCCTTAAGTCTTCCAGCCGTTTACCACTCACCTACCGATTGTAATACTTACATCGCAACCAGTCTCCTTGCCTCCTTCATATTCTTAACACAGGGCTTAGGTGGGAGAATTGAACTATCTGGCGACGAACACGCGGCCTGACATTTCGTATGCATTGATGTAATGTTATGTAATGTTACAGAGTGGGAGGCTTCTGGGCCGCTTTATCACATTGTCAGTTCTAGATCATTTATCACCTTATAGCACCATCCACCACTACCACACTGTACTTCGCCATACGAACTGTAAGTCCAAGGCGGCGGATCCAGCCTTCAGGGACCCCTCCTCATCCATTCACCCGAACACCCGAAGAGACGGAGGGTTCGGCAATCGCCACCAATCCAGCGTGCGAATCTGGTCCATCAACTGTGACCTCAACTCCACATCTTAGCAGCTAGCCATAATCTCGCGCTCCCGACTAATTCGGGGGTCTCCCCAGGAATCGAACCCAGGACCTTAAACCGCTAATTGCAGTAGTGTCAACCCAGACCAGACCAGACCAGACCAGACCAGACCGGTATGCATTGAGCGTTTTGTCCCGGCATATGGCCGCACCCACGAAGAATGCTATGAACTTAGCAATTGGCGTTCTGCGTTACCTGGCGGGAACTCGCGAACTAGGATTGCGTTTTGGGGGTGTTGGCGACGTTGCTATGTCCGGGTATAGCGATTCTGACTGGGCAGGAGACCCGGTTACGCGGCGTTCTACTTCCGGCTACGTTTTCACTCTTAATGGGGCTGCGATTAGCTGGAGCAGCCAACTTCAACGTACTGTGGCGGCTTCGTCGGTGGAGGCCGAGTATCAAGCTACAGCGGCAGCTGTTCACGAGGCTCTGTGGCTTCGCAAGCTGATGGTTGATTTGGGTTTACCTGAGAGCGCTATCAAGATTCAAATAGATTCCCAGGGGGCGCTTAGCTTAGGAAATAACCCGATTACGTCTGCTCGGTCGAAGCACATCGACGCACAGCATCACATAGTGTGTGAGAGGGTGAATAGCGGTGAGGTGCAGTTGCAATACTGCCCTACGAAGTGATGGATCGTTGTGAGATAAACAAATAAGCGCAGTCACCGCCCTAAATACCGGCGCTAGCGGAAAACTTGTACATTCCACGATCTAACTGCACGTACATTCCACGATCTCACTGCGCCATCCTGACGGTGCCCTAATGTCTATCACTTAGCTACCGGATATGCATCGGTAGCCCATAAGGTTCTGGGGTAAGTCTTCCCCATTAGTTAGGCGCAGACCCAGGGTCAAATCCCCTGGTCGACAACCAAACGAGTTGGGGGAGGACCATTTCCTCAAGACGCCCCCTCGGGCCGTATCCCAACGAGTACCAAATTCATTAGCACGCTTCACACAAGGCCCATTGCATCTCGGCAACGTTTCAATTTCACCCCGCCCAGAGCCTTCGTTAGCACATCCGCAACCATCCACTCCGTAGGGCAGTATTTCAATTGCACCTCACCGCTATTCACCCTCTCACGCACTATGTGATGTTGACGTGCTTTGTTAGCAGTTGCCGCAGCGCCGAACATGACGGTGCACCAGCTCGATGTGTCTACTGCGTTTTTGAACGGTGAGCTGAAGGAGGAGTTGTGGATGGAGCAACCGCCTGGGTATGCATCCCGTGACCGGTCGCTTGCGTGCAAGCTGCAGAAGTCGATTTACGGTTTGAAGCAGGCACCCCGTTGCTGGTATGAGAAACTGTCAGCAGAGTTCGCCAAGCTGGGTCTTTATCCTTCTAAGTCTGATCCGGCGATGTTCGTTAAGACGGACGAGTGTGGGGTTGTTCTTGCTTTGGTGCACGTAGATGATACCATTGTTGCGTCAGAAGACCCGGAAATGGTCGGGGCAATTAAAGCCGCAATTGGGAAGGTCTTCAAGGTGCGTGACCTTGGAGAAGCGAAGGTGCTTTGGGGCATGGAGATTAGGAGGGAGAAGTCGGGTGAGTTAGTGTTGTCGCAGCATAGGGATATTGAGCAGCTGTTGGAGCGTCATAGGATGGTTGACGCCAAGCCGAGGTCTACCCCTTTGCCTCCGGGCTTTAGGTATACTCCTAAGGGGGACGGAGAGGAGCTGCTGGGCAATCCCACCGAGTATAGGGCTTTGGTGGGAGAATTGAACTATCTGGCGACGAACACGCGGCCTGACATTTCGTATGCATAAAGTGTTCTGCCCCGGCATATGGCCGCACCCATGAAGAGTGCTATGAACTTAGCGATTGGCGTTCTGCGTTACCTGGCGGGTACTCGCTATTGGAGAATTGGCGACGGTGACGGCTAACGCTGATTGTTATCTCGGAAGAATTGCCGGCGGCGAAGATATTTAGCAGGATAAAATGTTACAAGTTATGTAAAGAGTATTATTAGCGTTCGGCAGGACTAGAGGAGATTCTTGGTAGGAATACCGATCGTTGTGAGATAAACAAATAAGCGCAGTCACCGCCCTAAATACCGGCGCTAGCGGAAAACTTGTACATTCCGCGATCTAACTGCACGTTCATTCCGCGATCTCACTGCGCCGTCCTGACGGTGCTCAAATGTCTATCACTTAGCTACCGAATAGGCATCGGTAGCCCATAAGGTTCTGGGGTAAGTCTTCCCCATTAGTTAGGCGCAGAACCAGGGTCCAATCCCCTGGTCGACAATCACACGAGTTGGGAGAGGACCGTTTCTTCAACACGCTCCCTCGGGCCGTATCCCGACGAGTTCCAAGTTCATCAGCACGCTTCACACAAGGCCCATCACATCTCGGCAACGTTTGAATTTCACCTCGGCAACGTTTGAATTTCACCTCGCCTAGAGCCTTCGTGAGCACATCCGCAACCATCCACTCCGTAGGGCAGTATTCCAACTGCACCTCACCGCTATTCACCCTCTCACGCACTATGTGATGCTGTACGTCGACGTGCTTCGACCGAGCAGACCTAATCGGGTTATTTCCTAAGCTAAGCGCCCCCTGGGAATCTATTTGAATCTTGATAGCGCTCTCAGGTAAACCCAAATCAACCATCAGCTTGCGAAGCCACAAAGCTTCGCGAACAGCTGCCGCTGTAGCTTGATATTCTGCCTCCACCGACGAAGCCGCCACAGTACGCTGAAGTTGACTGCTCCAGCTAATCGCAGCCCCATTAAGAGTGAAAACGTAGCCGGAAGTAGAACGCCGCGTAACTGGGTCTCCTGCCCAGTCTGAATCGCTATACCCGGACATAGCAACGTCGCCAACACCCCCAAAACGCAATCCTAGTTCGCGAGTTCCTGCCAGGTAACGCAGAACGCCAATTGCTAAGTTCATAGCACTCTTCGTGGGTGCGGCCATATGCCGGGACAAAACGCTCAATGCATACGAAATGTCAGGCCGTGTGTTCGTCGCCAGATAGTTCAATTCTCCCACCAAAGCCCTATACTCGGTGGGATTGCCCAGCAGCTCTTCTCCTTCCACCTTAGGAGTGTACCTAAAGCCCGGAGGCAAAGGGGTAGACCTCGGCTTGGCGTCAACCATCCTATGACGCTCCAACAGCTGCTCAATATACCTATGCTGCGACAACACTATCTCACCCGACTTCTCCCTCCTAATCTCCATGCCCCAAAACACCTTCGCTTCTCCAAGGTCGCGCACCTTGAAGACCTTCGCAATTGCAGCTTTAATTGCCCGGACCATTTCCGGGTCTTCCGACGCAACAATGGTATCATCGATGTGCACTAAAGCAAGAACCCCACGCTCGTCCGTCTTAACGAACATCACCGGATCAGACTTCGAAGGATAAAGACCCAGCTTAGCGAACTCTGCTGATAGCTTTTCATACCAGCAACGGGGTGCCTGCTTCAAACCGTAAATAGACTTCTGCAGCTTGCACGCAAGCGACCGGTCACTGGATGCATACCCAGGCGGTTGCTCCATCCACAACTCCTCCTTCAGCTCACCGTTCAAAAACGCAGTAGACACATCGAGCTGATGTACCGTCATGTTCCGGGCTGCGGCAACTGCTAATAAAGCACGTAATGACGAACCACGAGAGGTAGGGGCAAACAACTCCCCATAATCAATCCCCTCGCGTTGCTCGAAACCCTTGGCAACTAAACGCGCCTTAAAGTGCTCCACGCTGCCGTCATCGCTGTACTTAACCTTATATACCCAACGACATGGCAACAAACGAGTACCAGGAGGTGGCTTCTTCAGCTCCCAAGTACTATTAGCCATCTGGGCGGCGATCTCCTCGTCCATCGCACGCCGCCAGTCGTCTGCATGTGGACTTGCAATGGCTTCCGCAAACGAATTAGGCTCAGGAATATCAGCAGAGAAAGCAGCGTTAACGCGACCAGTGACAGTGCGACCAGGTTCGTTTCGCCACCATTCGCCAGGGTGTTTACGCTCTCTAACTGGGTACCTAGTTCCCGCCATTTCCACATCAGGCTGATTGATTCCTTGCCCGTTCGCACTGCTGGAAGGTCCAGCCCCAGCCGGCGCCCCCTCGCCACCCAAATGCGGCGATCCCTCGCCGACGGTGCTACCTGGTGTCCCTTCGCCAGCCCTAGGCAGCGATCCCTCACCAGATAAACTAGTGCGAAACTCCTCCTCCTCGTCGGCATCGGACTCATAATCGGAGTCCCCGGCATTATGCCGCCGGCCGACATTTGACTCATCGAAACGAACGTTAAAAACTACGGCAATAATGCCGTCCTCGTATAGCACACGATACTGTCCTCCGTTCCCGTATCCGACAAGTATTCCACGCCTGCTCACCGGGTCGAACTTGTCGCGCTTGACGTCGGGTACGTGAATGTAGGCAACGCATCCAAAAACTCGAAGATGACTGACGTCAGGACGAACGTTAAAGAAAGCTTCGTACGGAGTGACGGTTGACCCAGCAGTTGGCGACACATTCCTAAGATAGTTGGCTGTCGCTAATGCCTCCGCCCATAATGATGTAGGCAGTCCAGACTCAACGAGCATAGCCCTAGCCTTGTCCAAAAGAGTGCGAATTAAACGTTCCGCAGCTCCGTTCTGCTCAGGGGTGTAGCCTACCGTTGTTCCGTGTACAATACCCCTGGACGCAAAATAGCCCTTCGTGCGAGTATTAACGAACTCCCCGCCACGATCTGTACGCACCTCCTTAACCTGCCTGCCAGTAGCGCGCTCCAGTTGCGCTATCATTACCATCATCTTCTGGTAGACCTCCTCCTTGGTCGCTGTAAACGCAACAGCTGAAAGACCAGTATGGTCGTCAAGCAGAGTTGTCACGTAACGCGAACCACTAGGTGAAGGTTCAGGCATAGGTCCACACACATCTATTGAAGAATTGGCGACGGTGACGGCTAACGCTGATTGTTATTCCGGAAGGATTGCCGGTGGCGAAGATATTTAGCACGATAAACTGTTACAAGTAATGTAAAGAGTATTATTAGCGTTCGGCAGGACTTGAGGAGATTCCTGGTAGGAATACCGATCGTTGTGAGATAAACTAATAGGCGCAGTCACCGCCCTAAATACCGGTGCAGCGGAAAACTCGTACATTCCGCGATCTAACTGCACGTACATTCCGCGATCTCACTGCGCCGTCCAGACGGTGCCCTAATGTCTATCACTTAGCTACCGGATATGCATCGATAGCCCCATAAAGTTCTGGGGTAAGTCTTCCCCTTTAGTCAGGCGCAGACCCGGGGTCAAATCCCCTGGTCGACAACCACACGAGTTGGGAGAGGACCGTTTCCTCAAAAACATCCATGTGAATGAGCGCGAGAGACTGCGCTGCCTTATGCCCTGTTAACGGAAACGGACCACGTGTATGCTTTGCAAAGACCCAAGTCTCACACACACACGCGCTGGCTGATTGTATGCTGTGTCGGTCAACATCGAATCCAGCTACCATATCATGACGCAGCAGCGCCTCAAGGTTGCTGTATCCCAAGTGGCCATACCTTCGGTGCCAAAGTGCTGCACGTTCAGCTCCGATACCCACGGCAGCACACACTGCATCACCACCAGAAGGTATCCTGTTGTCTTCACGCTGCGTCCACTTCAGAGTGCCAGTACCTCCACTGCTGTAGTAGACGGGATACAAGTCCCCATCCCGCTTTCCAGTCAGCACCAACTGGTTCTTTACGTACACTTTCACCTGTCCGCCGCCGAAGACCACACTGCCTCCACGATCATCAATGATGCGAACCGATATGATTTTGGCGGTGGCCTCCTCGTCGACGTAGACCTTCTTAAAGGTGATGGCCTGTTTATCGTTGACGTTAGACCGAATCATAAGCGTGCCAACTTCAGTCGGCCGAAGAGGCTGTCCCTTGATGCCCATGATGTTGAAGCGCTCCCATGGCTTCAATAACCGCACGTTGAAAAGTTCTGAGCGGTCATACGTTATGTGGTGAGTGGCTGATGAGTCCAGAAACCATTCCGTCGGACACTCACTGTTGTATGCCACGAACGCTACCTGCCGCGGAACTCCTGGTCCCTTAGCTGACCCACCGGATCCTGGCTTGCTGCCGCTAGCTCCGCTGCCACTAGCTCCGCTGCCACTGTTGTTGTAGCCACCCTTATATCCAGAATTTGACGACTGCTTGAGCGCTTTAAGCTGCCTGCAGTCCTTTACCACGTGCCCAGGCTTATTACAGTAGTAGCAGATGAGTTGCTTCCGACTGTGTCCCGAGCTGTTGTTAGCCGGCCCTCGGCTACCATAACCAGAAGTAGAAGCGCCGAACGTTGAACCGCCGACAGACGCGAAGGCTGCCGACTCGGTAGGCTTGCCCGAGCCACCGTTAGCCGTCTCGACAGAGAGAAGCTTTGTTGTGACGTTCGCCATGTCCAAATCGCCGTCGCGCATTAGTAATGTAGTTGTCACCACGCTGTACCAACTGGGTAGACCAACTAGGACGGTGTACGCCAGCTCGGAGTCGTTAATAACGTGGCCGACTCCCAACAAGTCCGTTTGCAGCTGTCTTGCACGCGCAAAGTACATCGGAAGAGGTTCGCCGTCGACCATCTTAAAACGGCTGAATTCTTGACGTAGAGCCACCTTGCGGGCGTTGTTGTTGGCAGCAAACATAGAGCCCAAGGTGTCCCAGGCCTTCTTCGCGTTGGCGGCACCGGTGACCATCGGCAAATGGTGATCCTTGACATTCTTGATGAGCAGATTGATGACCTTCCGTGATTGACGAATCTGCTCCTCGTTGCACGGCTCGGCGAGCAAGGACTGCTCAAGCCCAAGCTCCATGCACATCGCGCTAAACCGGATTTGCCACGTGGAGTAGTTGTGGAGGTCCAGCGGCTCATCAAGCTTATCCTTGACCATTGTCGATAAGGGATAGAAATAACAATCGGACGATAGCTGTCGGCACTACTCGGGGCTCATAACCTATTGGAGAATTGGCGATGGTGACGGCTAACGCTGATTGTTATCCCGGAAAGATTGCCGGCGGCGAAGATATAGAACACGATAAACTGTTACAAGTAATGTAAGAAGTAATATTATGCGTTTGGCAGGACTTGAGGAGATTCCGTTTAAGGAATACCGATCGTTGTGAGATAAACAAATAAGAGCAGTCACCGCCCTAAATACCGGCGCTAGCGGAAAACTCGTACATTCCGCGATCTCACTGCACGTACATTCCACGATCTCACTGCGCCGTCCTGACGGTGCCCTAATGTCTATCACTTAGCTGCCGGATATGCATCGGTAGCCCATAAGGTTCTGGGGTAGGTCATCCCCATAAGTTAGGTGCAGACCCGGGGTCAAATCCCCTGGTCGACAACCACACAAGTTGGGACAGGACCATTTCTTCAACAGTTGCACGTTGTACCATGTCCGTTGTCATAGTAGCTCGTATTCTGCGTCCTCCTGATGGTGCCTGTACTCCCACCTTGTTAGCAAATGAGGTTGAGATCATGTCCCGTTCACTGGTCATCACTAAAAGATTTTGCAAGTACCTTTACTTGACCGTCACCGAAAATGACGCTACCTCCCTGATCGTCGATGATACGGACGGACAAAATCTTTACCATCGCCTCCTCGTCAACGTAGACCCTTTTGAATTTGATGGCTTGATTGTCGTTGACATTAGATCGAATGGTAAGTGATCCAACCTCCGTCGGACGCAGTGACTGGCCCTTAATGCCCATGATGTTGAAGCGTTCCCAAGGCTCCAACACAAGTACATTGAATAGTTCGGATCGGTCGTAAGTTACGTGGTGAGTAGATGCGGAGTCCAGAAACCATTCCGTCGGACGCTCGTTGTTGATGTGGTTAAGCTTCACCAGTGGCCTCCTGCCCGAGGCAATTCCCTGCTCTCCCCTGCTAGAGGGGCACCCTAAGCCATTCACCCCATCCGACTCCAGAGTGTATTCGTTGGGTTCGGCAACTCACCACCAGCATCCAACCAAATCTCGCGGATCAACGGCGCGTCAACTTAGTTCCTGGTCAGCTCGCGAGTTGATTTTATCACGTCCTACACCGTCCACAAGATGGGGGCCACCTCCCATTTCATCACATCTCAAACACCCCGAGAGGTCGGCAGGCGGATTTGAACCCGGACGCGCCGGAATGCGACGGGAGCAGAAGCCAGGCATTAACTTCTGCCAGCCGCCTGCCGTTGTTGTATGCTACGAACGCTACCTGCCGCGGAACTCCTGGCCCCCTACCTGATCCACCGTATCCTGGCTTGCTGCCGCTAGCTCCGCTGCCACTGTTGTTGTAGCCACCCTTATATCCAGAATTTGACGACTGCTTGAGCGCTTTAAGCTGCCTGCAGTCCTTTACCACGTGCCCAGGCATATTACAGTAGTAGCAAGCGATCTGCTTTCGACTGTGTCCCGAGCTGTTGTTAGCCGGCCCCCGGCTACCATAACCAGAAGTAGAAGCGCAGAACGTCGAACCGCCGACAGATGCAAACACTGCCGACTCGGTAGATTTGCCTGACCCACCGTTTGCCGTCTCGATAGCTAAAAGCTTCGCCATGTCCAAATCGCCGTCACGCACCAGTAGCGTTGTCGTCACCACGCTGTACCGATTGGGTAGACCAACTAGGACGGTATACGCCAGCTCGGAGTAGTTGATTACGTGGCCAACAACCAACAAGTCCGTTTAGTGCTGCCTCGCACGCGCAAAATACTTCGGAAGTGGCTCGCCGTCGACCATCTTGAAGCGGCTGAATTCTGGTGAGGGGTCGCTGTTGGAAATGACCGACGCTCATATACCAGTGAATGGTAATCACAGAAAAAGGACCCATAGTGTTCATGGCATACAACAGCGAGCGTCCGACGGAATGGTTTCTGGACTCAGCAGCCACTCACCACATAACATATGACCGCTCAGAACTTTTCAACGTGCGGTTATTGGAGCCATGGGAGCGCTTCAACATCATGGGCATCAAGGGACAGTCTCTTCGGCCGACTGAAGTTGGCACGCTTATGATTCGGTCTAACGTCAACGATAAACAGGCCATCACGTTTAAGAAGGTCTACGTCGATGAGGAGGCCACCGCCAAAATCATATCGGTCCGCATCATTGATGATCGTGGAGGCAGTGTGGTCTTCGGTGGAGGACAGGTGAAAGTATACGTACAGAACCAATTGGTGCTGACTGGAAAGCGGGATGGGGACTTGTATCCCGTCTGCTACAGCAGTGGAGGTACTGGCGCTCTGAAGTGGACGCAGCATGAAGACAACAGGATGCCTTCTGGTGGTGGTGCTGTGTGTGCTGCCGTGGATGTCGGAGCTGAACGTGCAGCACTTTGGCACCGACGGTATGGCCACTTGGGATACAGCAACCTTGAGACGTTGCTGCGTCATGATATGGTAACTGGGTTCGATGTTGACCGACACAGCATACAATCAGCCAGCGCGTGTGTGTGTGAGACTTGCGTCTTTGCAAAGCATACACGTGGTCCTTTTCCGTTAACAGGGCATAAGGCAGCGCAGCCTCTCGCGCTCATTCACATGGATGTGTGTGGACCTATGCCTGAACCTTCGCCTAGTGGTTCGTGTTACGTGACAACTCTACTTGACGATCATACTGGTCTTTCAGCTGTTGCGTTTACAGCGACCAAGGAGGAGGTCTATCAGAAGATGGTGGTAATGATAGCGGAACTGGAGCGCGCTTCTGGCAGGCTGGTTAAGGAGGTGCGTATGGATCGTGGCGGGGAGTTCCTTTATACTTGCACGAAGGGCTATTTCGCGTCCAGGGGTATTGTACACGGAACTACGGTAGGCTACACCCCTGAGCAGAACGGAGCAGCGGAACGTTTAAATCGCACTCTCCTAGACAAAACCAGGGCTATGCTTGTCGAGTCCGGTCTACCTAAGTCATTATGGGCGGAAGCGTTGGCGACAGCCAATTACCTCAGGAATGTGTCGCCAACTGCTGGGTCAACTGTCGTATGAAGCTTTCTTCAACGTCCGTCCTAACGTCAGTCTCCTTCGAGTTTTTGGGTGCATCGCCTACGTCCACGTGCCTTGTCGGTTTGTAATTTGTATTATAAGGTGAAGCATCATGCAGACTACCGTACGTGGAGTGCTTTAAGGCGCGTTTGGTTTCGAGCAACGCGAGGGGATTGATTATGGGGAGTTGTTTGCCCCTACCTCTCGTGGTTCATCTTTACGTGCTCTATTAGCAGTTGCCGCAGCGCGGAACATGACGGTGCACCAGCTCGATGTGTCTACTGCGTTTCTGAACGGTGAGCTGAAGGAGGAGTTGTGGATGGAGCAACCGCCTGGGTATGCATCCAGTGACCGGTCGCTTGCGTGCAAGTTGCAGAAGTCTATTTACGGTTTGAAGCAGGCACCCCGTTGCTGGTATGAGAAACTATCAGCAGAGTTCGCCAAGCTGGGTCTTTATCCTTCTAAGTCTGATCCGGCAATGTTAGTTAAGGCGGACGAGCGTGGGGTTGTTATTGCTTTGGTGCATGTATTGTAATGTTACAGAGTGGGAGGCTTCTGGGCCGCTTTATCACATTGTCAGTTCTAGATCATTTATCACCTTATAGCACAATCCACCACTACCACACTGTACTTCGCCATACGAACTGTAAGTCCAAGGCGGCGGATCCAGCCTTCAGGGACCCCTCCTCATCCATTCACCCGAACACCCGAAGAGACGGAGGGTTCGGCAATCGCCACCAATCCAGCGTGCGAATCTGGTCCATCAACTGTGACCTCAACTCCACATCTCAGCAGCTAGCCATAATCTCGCGCTCCCGACTAATTCGGGGGTCTCCCCAGGAATCGAACCTCCTTAAACCGCTAATTGCAGTAGTGTCAACCCAGACCAGAGCATGTAAATGACACCATTGTTGTGTCGGAAGATCCGGAAATGGTCTGGGCAATTAAAGCCGCAATTGTGAAGGTCTTCAAGGTGCGTGACCTTGGAGAAGCGAAGGTGTTTGGGGGCATGGAAATTAGGAGGGAGAAGTCGGGTGAGATAGTGTTGTCGCAGCATAGGTATATTGAGCAGCTATTGGAGCGTCATAGGTTGGTTGACGCCAAGCCGAGGTCTACCCCTTTGCCTCCGGGCTTTAGGTTCACACCTACATGGGACGGAAGAGCTGCTGGACAATCCCACGGAGTATAGGGCTTTGGTGGGGGAGTTGAACTACCTAGTGACGAACACGCGGCCTGACATTTCGTATGCATTGAGTGTTCTGCCCCGGCATATGGCCGCACCCACGAAGACTGCCATGAATTTGGCCACTGGCGTTCTGCGTTACCTGGCGGGTACTCGCGAACTAGGATTGCGTTTTGGGGGTGTTGGCGACATTGAGATGTCCGGGTATAGCGATTCTGACTGGGCAGGAGACCCGGTTACACGGCGTTCTACTTCCGGTTACATATTCACTCTTAATGGGGCTGCAATTAGCTGGTGCAGCCAACTGCAGCGTACTGTGGCGGCTTCGTCGGTGGAGGCCGAGTATCAAGCTACAGCGGCAGCTGTTCGCGAAGCTTTGTGGCTTCGCAAGCTGATGGTCGATTTGGGGGTGCCTGAGAGCGCTATCAAGATTCAAATAGATTCCCAGGGGGCGCTTAGCTAGGAAGCAACCCGATTACGTCTGCTCGGTCGAAACACATTGACGTGCAGCATCACATAGTACAGGAGCGAATTAATAGCGGGGAGGTGCAGTTGGAATACTGCCCTACGGAGTGGATGGTTGCGGATGTGCTCACAAAGGCTCTGGGCAAGGCGAAATTCAAACGTTGGCGAGATGTGATGGGCCTTGTGTGAAGCGTGCTGATGAACCTGGTACTCGTTGGGATACGTCCCGAGGGGCATGTTAAGGAAACGGTCCTTATTCCAACTCGTGGTAACTTGGTGGCAAGGGGATTTCACCCTGAGCCCTTGTGTGACTATTGGGGAGACTTAACCCTATACCTTATGGAACGGCCGATGTATATCCGGTGGTTAAGTGGTGGACATTTGGGCACCGTCAGGATGATGCAGCGAGATCACGGAATGTACGAGGGCGACCCATGAGTTTTCCGCTGGCGCCAGCATTTAGGGCGGTGACTGCGCATGTCTCTCTCTCTTCTCATACAGAGCGGCATTCCTCTTCCAAAATAACAGTCAGCATCAGCTGCCACCGCAGTCGATTCTCCAATAGATTCTGATCCGAAGCGGCAAATGTAGTGCTGCTGCCAAGTGCTGGCGGGGTAGACTCAGGGGACATAGTCCTGTCCATGCGCCTAGTTGCGAGCCCCTTAGCATAGGCCTTGTGATCGCGTTCAGGGATCCATCATAACACTCATTCATTTGGTATGCTGCAGTACCATATGCAGTTCCAGCATGGATCGAGCATGTGATTGTAGATATGTTGTAGGTATAAGTGCTGGCATGGTGGACCTGACCTCATATGTGTGTCTGCCCGAATGGGAAAGTGGTCTGCTGTGAGAATCGGGCTCTAGCGAGATGTGGCCCTAGGTTTTTGTTGGGCATACCTCTGTTTGAAGGCGCCCTTAAGAACGGTTTAAGAATGCTGGGGGACGGAATGCTTGAGAACACTGTAACAACGCTTGAGAACGCTGCAAGAATACTTGAGAATGCTTTGAGAACGCTTGAGAATGTTGTAAGAACGCTTGAGAATGCTATAAGAACGCTGTAAGAACGCTTGAGAATGCTGTAAGAACGCTTAAGAATGGTGAGAGAACGGTGTAAGAACGCTTAAAAATGGTGAGAGAACGCTGTAAGAACGCTTGAGAACGCTGTAACAACGCTTAAGAATGGTGAGAGAACACTGTAAGAACGCTTGAGAACACTGTAAGAACGCTTAAGAATGGTGAGAGAACGCTGTAAGAACGCTTGAGAATGCTTTAAGAACGCTTAAGAATGGTGAGAGAACGCTGTAAGAACGCTTGAGAACGCTGTAAGAACGCTTAAGAATGGTGAGAGAACGCTGTAAGAACGCTTGAGAACACTGTAAGAACGCTTAAGAATGGTGAGAGAACGGTGTAAGAACGCTTGAGAACGCTTTAAGAACGCTTAAGAATGGTGAGAGAACGGTGTAAGAACGCTTGAGAGTGGTGAAAGATTGCTTAAGAATGCGTGAGAAAATGGTTTGAGAATGTCCTTGAGAACGGGTAAGATCGCTGAGAACGCTTGAGATTCCCTGCAAAGAGCGCTCTCTTGAGATCGCTTAAGAACGCTTGAGAAGGCACAATCTTAAAACATGGCAGATAAGAGCGTTCTCAGAACGCTCTTAACAGCGGCATCTACTTGTGCTTTATATGGCTTAAGATCGCGTTGAGAGCGCTCTTAAAGCGGTTTCATTTTGGTAGGGCATGCCGTATAAGGCCCGCTTGGTCACCAGTCAAACAACAAGTACAAATGTGCATTGCGGCTGTTTCGCAGCTGTATCGCAGACACTTTCATACATCTAAGCATATGTATAGTTAAACATGCCCGAGTCAACTGATGATGAGCGCCCAATCAAGGTGCCCCGCATCTCCCTCGGGATTCACGGCTTCGGCAAGCTCGAACCGCCTGTTTGCCTTCGATGTCAGCGAACTAGACGTTTTGCAGAAAGAGTTTTCAGTTATGAAGTCTAAGATGGCCTTGCTTTGGGTAAAATCCTTGCTGAGATATTTCTCCCAGGAGCTGTGTTCCAAAATAAAGTCACCTGCTAATTCAGCCATCCTAGCATATAACGATAGAATCCAGCTAAATTTTACCCCGAAAATTGCTTCAGACAGTTTTGGGGTACCCGAAAACACTCTCCGGCTGACAGGAAAATTTTCGGGGAGGGCCCCGAAAGGTTATTCAGAGGGTTTCGGACACGGCCGAAATTTTTGGGTACCCTGGTGAAGAACCCTGCTCAAGAGGCCTTTTCAGCGGCCAGCTACTACATGCTGTGTTCATAGATGTAGACTCTCAGGGGGGGCTAAGTCTCGGAAATAATCCGATCACTTCGGCACAGCAGAAACATGTCGACGTCCATCATTTGGTGCGAGAACGAGTTATGTGCGGAGAAGTTAAGCTGGAATACTGTGCTACTGAAAGCATGGTGGCGGACACATTCACAAAGCCTCTGCCGATTGCTGAACCCTCTGTCTCTGAGGATGTTAGGGTGAATGGATGAGGAGGGATCCTAGAAGGCAGGATCAACCGCCTTGGACTTCCAGTTCGTATGTAGTACAGTGTGGTAATGGTGGATACTGCTGTATGGTGTGATACATCGTAGAAATGACAATGTGTTCAAGTGGCCCAGAAGTCTCCCACTCTGTAAGAAACCAAACCAAACAAAACCAAACAAAACCAAACCAATCCAAACCAATCCAAACCAAACAAAACCAAACAAAACAAAACCAAACAAAACAAAACCAAACAAATTTGTTTGAACACGGAGGGGGGTTAAGAACGTTCTTAAGTCGTTCTTAGCCCAGCCAAATTGATAAAATCGAATAATCAGTAGAACGTTCTTACATCGTTCTAAGAACGTTCTAAGAACGTTCGTATGACCTCCGTTTATCTTAAAACCGTTCTTTCAAATTCTTTAGCATTCTTCAGGTCCCAGCAGTCTTATGTATTCTCTTCCATTCTTTGGGGTGTTCTTATACGTACTTAGTGATTCTTTCTCTAAAGCATACTTAGCTGCTCTCTGGCCGGTTTTAACCATTCTTACCATAGGTTTGCTAAGTATGGCACCCATTCTTAAGTCTCATTCTTAAGAAATAAAACCACTCTTTACCATTCTCTACGATTCTTTACCATTCTTTAGGGTCAGCAGTCTTATGTATTCTTTTCGTTCTTTGGGTGTTCTTATACATTCTTAGGCCAACTTATTGATTCTTTGCCTAAAGCATACTTAGCTGCTCTTTGGCGGGTTTTAACCATTCTTACCATAGGGTTTGCTAAGTATGGCACCCATTCTTGAATCTCATTCTTAAAAAATAAAACCACTCTTTACCATTCTTTAGCATTCTTTAGGGCCAGCAGCCTTCTGTATTCTCTTACATTCTTAGGGGTGTTCTTTTACATTCTTAGGCCAAATTATTGATTCTTTAATAAATAGGTGCATCAAGATTGTCATCGGAAAATTATATTGCCATGTAGCATGGAATGACATCATTTAACGAACAGCATGATATATAATCAATCGTTACATTTGGAATGACATGTATAAAATCTCAGTTGTGGGTATCAACCGTTTCCACATTTGTAACACAACCCCTTATACATTATGTGTGGGACAGGCGGGCATATCTACACCGGCGGTCGCTACCAGGTGAAACTCTGTCTACCCAGGTATTTCAGGGCACCCTCATCCAGTCACCCTAGCCGTCTTCTCAATGATTCACTCGGGTACATCTCAGGAGTGCTCCCACCACCGTCATCCAACGACATGTACATCTGCAAACTTAATGGCGGCTGGAGTCCATTCCTGGTCAGCTCTCATGTCAACATTATCCCAGGCCGTTACTGTTCATCAAATAGCGGCACTCTTACCTTCCACCATCGGTAAAACGTTTTACCTTGACTGGTGGCAATCCTGGAACCTCCGGAAGCGTCAGTGTATACACACATGTGTTACCAATGCTGCCTGCTAAGTTCATGACCTATGTATATATGTATATGTACGACACACCAGCACTAGTAGTACTACATGTACAGGAACTTGATGAACAATGCATAACAGCCATAAGGATATTCATACCATGTTATGAACACATGTGTACACAGTGGCTACTTAGCACAGCCTTTCATAAGCCCATGATGCATAGAGGGTTTAATAATTACGTATGGTCTACTACACCAATCAAACTGGCTGCCTTACAGCAGCATGAATTCAAGGCTTTGCAGCCATTTGCAATGGGCAACCATCCATCCTAGTGGGTCAAGCAACAACACCCATCACACAACAGCCTTTTAATACCATGGCTCGAGATATGTACATGTTGTAGCATGCATATGCATGTGCAGAAGGAGCAGGCATGCATGCCAACTCCATCCCGACACATAGATCAAACATTAATCATGATGCTAGTTAGCAGTATGTAGCAGGCCCTCAATTATACCGACCATCCCTCTGTACTTGTTTCCATGCCCCAGAAGTCACAACTACGTCTAACCCTTAATGTTGTTCCCCTTCAAGGCTGATGATATCTGCTTTGTACTGACGCCCAGGGTATCACACGCCCAGGGCACAGCATGTCTGCCCTTGTCGTTAGCCAGGATGCCCAGAACAGGCCAGGATACCTGCATATATAGGAAGTAATGAAAGCTTGTCAGGATACAGGAACTGCTGGTGGTTAATTAATGTCCTGTCGTTCCTTACTTTATCAAACATGGTCAAGGGGTAGTCCTTGATGGCGAGTGTCTTGGTAGGCTCAGGCAGGGTAAATTTTGCACGGTGGTGCAGCCCCTTCATCTTGCCAATGACCAGGATCTCAATGGTGTCCTCAATGGAAACCGATGCCTGCACCACCAAAGAATTAGTAAAACCGGATCCAACTGAGTAATCGGTTGCAGAAAAGGCCAAATTATATGTTGCAAGTTAGAACACAGAGTGTACAGCAATCTGCCATAATATATACTTGCCATGTCACTGAGCACCAAGCCCGCCCCAAGCACTGATGGTGTGCTCGGCTTGTCTTTGGAGCCGCCCACCAGATAGCAGCCAATCGTCTTGTCAGCCAGGTTGTACTTGTTGAGGTAGGACACGTGGCCGCCTGCCGACTTGTACTTGTCCATCTCCTCCAGGCTGTCATCCAGAAGGGAGGCCCAGCAGTAGGGGTCAGCAGGAGCAGCATTTCCTGGGCCCTGCTGCCGTGTTGTCCTGCTGTACTACCGCGGTGCCATCTTCAGCCGTGTCCAGAATATTATGATTAGGCACCTGGGCACCCTGCTGGGCAGGGGTTGGCTCATCACCTGCAGAGTCATGCATGACATGAATGCCCAGGTCAAATTGTAGGCAAGCAGGAGGGATGATGGCATGTTGAGGAGCAACTGACATTTACCATGCATGCACATATACATAGAGCTTGGGTTCCTGTGTACATACACATGTGCTGGCTAGCGCTATTGCACATGGATTGACTAGGTGCAGGCAGCGGGAGGCATCACATGTCCTGTTGTCACTCTGGGAAAACGGGGGTCATTTTACCCGTAATTTTGGGTCAATCCACCCGTAATTTGACAGATATTACGGGTCCGTAACACGTTACGGGTCTCGTAATTTGAGCACAAGGATACAGGTGAACATTTACGGGTGAAGACCCAGTGATTACGGGTGGATTTTACGCGGTGCTGGAGGTGAATTACGGGCGCATGTAACCAATTACACGCAGAATTACGGGTGAAGACCCAATGATTACGGGTGGATTTTACACGGTGCTGGAGGTGAATTACGGTCACATGTAACCAATTACACGCGAAATTACGGGTGAAGACCCAGTGATTACGGGTGGATTTTACGCGGTGCTGGAGGTGAATTACGGGCACATGTAACCAATTACACGCGAAATTACGGGTGAAGACCCAGTGATTACGGGTGGATTTTACGCGGTGCTGGAGGTGAATTACGGGCGCATGTAACCAATTACACGCGAAATTACGGGTGAAGACCCTATTGAAGAATTGGCGACGGTGACGGCTAACGCTGATTGTTATTCCGGAAGGATTGCCGGTGGCGAAGATATTTAGCACGATAAACTGTTACAAGTAATGTAAAGAGTATTGTTAGCGTTCGGCAGGACTTGAGGAGATTCCTTTGAGGAATACCGATCGTTGTGAGATAAACTAATAGGCGCAGTCACCGCCCTAAATACCGGCGCTAGCGGAAAACTCGTACATTCCGCGATCTAACTGCACGTACATTCCGCGATCTCACTGCGCCGTCCAGACGGTGCCCTAATGTCTATCACTTAGCTACCGGATATGCATCGGTAGCCCCATAAGGTTCTGGGGTAAGTCTTCCCCATTAGTCAGGCGCAGACCCGGGGTCAAATCCCCTGGTCGACAACCACACGAGTTGGGAGAGGACCGTTTCCTCAACAGACCCAGTGATTACGGGTGGATTTTACGCGGTGCTGGAGGTGAAATACGGGCACATGTAACCAATTACACGCGAAATTACGGGTGAAGACCCAGTGATTACGGGTGGATTTTACGCGGTGCTGAAGGTGAATTACGGGCGCATGTAACCAATTACACGCAGAATTACGGGTGAAGACCCAGTGATTACGGGTGGATTTTACGCGGTGCTGGAGGTGAAATACGGGCACATGTAACCAATTACACGCAAAATTACGGGTGAAGACCCAGTGATTACGGGTTACACAGGCAGATATTACTCTGCGATGTGACGCTTACTGCATGTTAAATTAACGATTGGTGAATACTTGCGGCAAGCCTCAAAATGGACGCACACCCCTTGTCAAAGTAGCCTAAGTCTCAGTGTGCTTGTGGACCAAGGCGCTTTGGACTCACAACGCCAACCAGCCAGCCTGACAGCCTGATGCATTCATCTCAACCATCGTCCTCGAAAACAGCGTTCATGTCACCCCCCATACAGCAAGTGCTCGCCAAGGAGTCTCACCACCACTTGCAGAGTTCGTGCCTACTCCTACGGATGAAACCCCCGATGCATGACATGTACCGGCACCTATTGGGATTGGTCTGTCCCATCCTGCCTGGGGCCGACCTGGTGTGTGCACCCCCAAGCGCTCATCACTGCTGCCATGTTACTGCTCACTTCCACCACTGTCGCTGCTGCCACTGCCACTGCTGCTGCTGCTAGCTTCGCTATATTTGCCCGGGTCCTCCGAGCTGGACTCCTCCCCAGCGCCAGCGGCTAGGACCTCTTCCTCACCAGCATCCGACCCACCCTCCGAGCTACCCTCCTCTGTCCGCCCCCTCCACCCTCCCTTGCCTGCGCCGCCCTTCCCCGCACCTCTGGTGGTCCCCTTGCTTGCACCCCTGCCCCGGCCTGCGCCCTTGTTCCCCTTCTGCCGTTTATTTCCAACCTTGCGCCCCGACCTCGCACCCAGGTCGTCGTCATCACCGCCACCCCGCCTGCGCTTGCCAGCTGCGCCCTTAGCTGCTCTTGGCACCTCGCCGACCCACTCCTTGAACGCATCGTAGTTGGTGGTATCCTCGTCCTGTGGTGGGGAGGGCAGCAACACCCAGTGCTTACGTTCAAGGTAAAATATCAGGGTAAGACCCAACAAGCTGCCCTGACATTGAAAGTTGACATAACCCATCAGCACCCCTCGACCTTGTTAAACATGCTCCCCAGGTTCCAAAAGGGTTACAAGGCAGCCCTGGTTGCAAGCAGTCTGGAAACGAGCAAACACTCCTCACCTGAATTGCATCGTTCTCTCCAGACACCAATGCCTCCTCGGCTCCTCCGCCTGTGTTGCTGTCCACGCGCCCTGTCCCGCGCCCAGTTCTCCCGCCGCTGCTGCGTCCACGCCCTCGACCACCACGCGTGCCAGCGGCGGTTCCGGATCACCAAGGAGTCTCACCACCAGCAAGTGCTCGCCAATGAGTCTCACCACCACTTGCAGAGTTCGTGCCTACTCCTACGGATGAAACCCCCGATGCATGACATGTACCGGCACCTATTGGGATTGGTATGTCCCATCCTGCCTGGGGCCGACCTGGTGTGTGCACCCCCAAGCGCTCATCACTGCTGCCATGTTACTGCTCACTTCCACCACTGTCGCTGCTGTTGAGGAAACGGTCCTCTCCCAACTCGTGTGGTTGTCGACCAGGGGATTTGACCCCGGGTCTGCGCCTGACTAATGGGGAAGACTTACCCCAGAACCTTATGGGGCTACCGATGCATATCCGGTAGCTAAGTGATAGACATTAGGGCACCGTCTGGACGGCGCAGTGAGATCGCGGAATGTACGTGCAGTTAGATCGCGGAATGTACGAGTTTTTCCGCTAGCGCCGGTATTTAGGGCGGTGACTGCGCCTATTAGTTTATCTCACAACGATCGGTATTCCTACCAGGAATCTCCTCAAGTCCTGCCGAACGCTAACAAATACTCTTTACATTACTTGTAACAAGTTTATCGTGCTAAATATCTTCGCCACCGGCAATCCTTCCGGAATAACAATTAGCGTTAGCTGTCACCGTCGCCAATTCTTCAATAGGTTATGAGCCCCGCTTAGCGCCGACAGTTATCGCCCAATTGTTATTTCTATCCCTCATCAACAATGGTTAAGGACAAGCTTGATGAGTCGCTGGATCTCAACAACTACTCTACCTGGCAAATTCGATTTAGCGCGATGTGCATGGAGCTTGGGCTTGAGCAATCCCTGCTCGCCGAGCCGTGCAACGAGGAGCAGATTCGACAGTCACGGAAGGTCATCAATCTGCTCATCAAGAACGTCAAGGATCATCATTTGCCGATGGTTACCGGTGCTGCCAACGCGAAGAAGGCCTGGGACGCCTTGGGATCTATGTTTGCTGCCAACAACAACGCCCGCAAGGTGTCTCTACGTCAAGAATTCAGCCGTTTTAAGATGGTCGA
>NW_003307605.1:29658-33396 GCF_000143455.1 Volvox carteri f. nagariensis | reverse complement strand
ACTTCTTCTGAACTGCGTCATGAAGTTGCTGGTGGCGGTCGCCTTGCCAGGCGCGGGCCCGCCGATGGCCAGGCCCTCCTGGCTGATCCTGAACAGCCTTTGAAGTAATACATTGCATTCTTCTCATTGAACATGCTAGCTGATATCATGTTACCTCCCAGCTCAAAACTAAGCGGTATCACGTTTAGGCTCTGATGTTCATAGGAATCCCCTAAAGCACACCGGAGTTCAATACTTCCGGGAAATTCTTGTTCCATTTTCCAGCTTATGGAACTATAGAGTTGCACTTGTTCAGGTCAAGACGGCGCGGAAGCTAGTGGTCCGTCCTGTATCCTAGAGTCGTGGCTAGTGTAAACTGTATCAGGTATAACAATGGAATACAAGAACATAGACAGCGAGGCAGGTCATGATAAGACTTGGCTGATGACATGCAAGTATACAAGTACGGCGCCCATACTAGAATACCGCCAGCTCGCCATCAGTACTATCTCTGCGAGGTTCGCGTGGACCTTCGTTTCTTTTCGCTGTTCGATCTGTTCTGTGTATCCCTGCGAGTGGCCCACCGGCACGCTCATTGAGGGGCTTCTGTGGGTGAGAGGCTGCTTCGTTAACATTCGGCCCCGTCTACCCCAAGGTGTTTTCCCGCCCTGGGTACAAGGAGCTACTGGCGGCTGACCTCACAGGGCCCCCCGTCTTGTAGAGGGCCATACACTATTGAAGAATTGGCGACGGTGACAGCTAACGCTAATTGTTATTCCGGAAGGATTGCCGGTGGCGAAGATATTTAGCACGATAAACTGTTACAAGTAATGTAAAGAGTATTGTTAGCGTTCGGCAGGACTTGAGGAGATTCCTGGTAGGAATACCGATCGTTGTGAGATAAACTAATAGGCGCAGTCACCGCCCTAAATACCGGCGCTAGCGGAAAACTCGTACATTCCGCGATCTAACTGCACGTACATTCCGCGATCTCACTGCGCCGTCCAGACGGTGCCCTAATGTCTATCACTTAGCTACCGGATATGCATCGGTAGCCCCATAAGGTTCTGGGGTAAGATTTCCCCATTAGTCAGGTGCAGACCCGGGGTCAAATCCCCTGGTCGACAACCACACGAGTTGGGAGAGGACCGTTTCCTCAACATACACAAGCTTGCCTTAAGGCGGCAAATCAGGTGGCCTTGTGATGATGGGGATTGGCGATGGAGGGGGCGGGTTCACGTGTGTGTCGCATTAATTCAGAGTACCGGCTGCCAGGGCTGATTAGGATGAATACCCAATGGGAGGCTTATTGTCTTAAACCCTTTGTGTGGTCTGGGTGGTTCCAAAAGGGTTACAAGGCAGCCGGCTCATACCGGCACAAGTCTCAAGGATGGTTGCAGAAGGATACACTGTATCCGCTCGACGACTGCATGCTCGGAGGGGAATGTGCTGTCAGTAGAGAAGCTGGTGGCATGGGTGGAGAAGAAACACATGGAAGCGAAGGCATGGGCGACAATGATGGCTGACACGTGTGTGTTAATTCGGTCACAATTGTAACCCTTTTGGAACAACCGTGTTTGTTATAGGGGATGGCGCATCTGGGCCACTCCTTTGAAACGTGGGTGCCGTCCACTTTGTGACCAGCAAGCACACATCAAGTGAACTGGACAGTCAGCAACCAGTCGTACTAGTCCCACCGATACTGCTGTGGCGGTGTCTGCCTCGCACCTTACACTGACGGGCAAGGTGTAACTCTCTTTCCAACAATGCAGAATGTGAAGCCATTTGAGTACTGAACCGAAACTCCATACGGGCATATGGACTGCCAGTGTGCCTTTACGCATATACGCCTGCATATGTATGTACATGCGTGCCATCTGTTGCACATGTGCATGGGATAACTTTCGTAGTCATTCGTTGTCAACCAGACAAGGGTGCATCCATCGGCCTCATTGCTGCGGTTGCTCAGCGGTTGGTGAAGTGTGTGTATGGCATGAAGTACATCAGCCCCTTTCGGTCCCCCTCCGGGGCGGCTGTGCAGAACTTGCCCTTCAGCTCACTTAGCGGCAGCCCTAGGTCCTGCCACATCTCCCACTGGCTGCCTGCCCTCGCTGTCTGGGCGGCCGCCATGTTGACCACCACCAGCCCCTCGCTGAACACCTGTCCCGAGTACACATCTGCGACAGTGAATCGGACATCCTGAGCGCCATCTTCTGCGGGCAGGTGGACGAAGTGCTTGAGGTAGGCCGCATACGTCCGAGTCTTGTTGCCGACTTCTGCCTGGTAGCATGCCCAGCAGGAGATCCGCTGCTGCTGGCGCCCATACTCAGCCCCGAAGTACTGCTCCTCGTCGAGTGCTCGGGCATGCAATAGGAGCGGGCCTGGGACAGTCAGGTGGTGTAGACATGAGAACCCTATCCAGGCGGTCCGTGTCCAGTTCGTAGCTCGCACTGGGACNCAATGTCCAGGAAGCCACATCCTCGAATGCCAGGGCATACCAGTGCACTAGGCTCGCCATGGCTGCCCGGACTTGTGCCACTCGTTCTGGACTCGGGTAGACCATGTGGCCTCGTCCAAGCAGGTAACCGTTGGCTCCTGGTTTATCAAACCAGGCAGCCTCGGTGTTCACTGCGCGCCGTGCCAACATCCTCTCAAGCTGCTGGTTGGTCGTGTGTTTGGCCCCGGTCCGGGGGTCTGCCTCGGTGAGCGACTCGGAGGCCCGCATCAGGCACAGCCACTGCGCGTAGTGCTTCTCGGGTGCCTGTGACACCATCCTTCCGCCTTGCGTCTTCATTTGCTGCATCATGCGTTCCACCGGCAGGTCGGAGTACAGCCAGCATACGCAGATATGCAGGTTGACCGTGAACATGTAGCCCGGCACCTCCAACTCCTCCAGCCTGGTCGTGTAAGCTCTGAGCTTGCATGCAGCCGCCTTGGCTGCCACCAGGAACTGCTCACGGGTCTCATCGGGGGGCCGCGGCCAGAAGTAGTGCGTGACCGTGCTGCACAGGCTCCAACACAGGGCCCGCAAGGCCTCGGGCAGCACGTCCCCCTTGAAGATGTAGCTGGAGAACGTCTCAACGAAGTGCAGCCAGTCCTCCATGCGGTAGCTCTTGCTGCATGGGTGGAGGGGGGCAGTGTGGCGAGCAACTGTGTAACTAGAAGAAGTACATTACATAGGTAGAGTAGCAAACTCTCTGACAGACGAAGGTGTTTTTTCCAGGCAAGCCCCTGGTCGTATTTGCTTTCTCGGCTATTAGCGAACCCCGTGTGTGGCCGGCTGCCCAGTGCTGGCCGTGCTCACCGGTACTGCATGATGCATTTGTACCGCCGCCCGAAGTCCGAAGTCACGACCAGGAACTGGCCGCGGGCCGCGACCCGCTGGCGTGCTTCACGAGACATGACCAGCTTGGCATCTGGGTCTGCTGGCTTGATGTCTTTGAGCGACCTCAGCGTGTAGTCCACAAAGTCGCTGACCACTCCGAACAGCAGGGCATGGCCGGTGGAGACGGTGAAGAGGCACGACAGGTCGACGTACGGCAGGGCCGCAAAGGCAGTCAGGCCCTTGCACCCAGTCTGGAGCGCCGCCTCATCGAACTGCTTCTGCGTGATCTTGTGTGGAGTCCCAAGGTGGAGCATCCTGTACATCGCCTGCATGACACTGCCCGCGCTGACGAAATGCCGATGGGTCTTCTTGAGAGCCCGGGCGCCGACCTTCAGGCTCTTGCCTGCATTCCGCTTTACGAAGTGCTGGCTGAC
>NW_003307605.1:27726-29498 GCF_000143455.1 Volvox carteri f. nagariensis | reverse complement strand
TTTTGGACACCTAAGTGTAAGCTCCAAGACCCTCTTATCCTGTTTCCCGCCCCACCGGGTTTATAGGAGACCCAAGCCCAGAGGCCTATGCTAACCAGGTCGACTGAGAGCACGCAGGGAACGGCAAGGGACGATGACAGGAAACCTGACGTGGGTTACCCGGCAGACACTCAGGATGGCGACGGAAGGGATCCGACCGAGTTGCTGTCGTTGGAAGATGACCCTTGCGAAGACGACCAGTGGGTGAGTCACCAGCCGACAGGGCGGAAATCCAGCGGCGTAGGACTAGCACCAGCCTGGGAAGCGAGTGCCCGCAATGCTGGGGGCAGGGAGGCACTCCAGCTGCTACAGGAAGCCTGGCAGAGGTTGCAGCGGCTGGGGCAACAGGACGCGGTAGATCTGCGGGATGAACAGGAGTTTCTCGAAGAGGTCGTCTGTTTGCTCCCAGATCCTGAAGACTTCCAACCAGGAAGGATACGTCTACATGTTGCAGTGTGGCGAGTGTTCTTTCAGGCAGCTAACGAAGGCCGGCCCCTCACGGACAAACAGAAACGGTGGCTGGGATACCTGCAGGGCGGAATTCAGCTGGAGTGGGTGCCGTGCGACTACCCAGGGCAAGAACTAGCCCCGGAGCGGGGATGCAAGCTAGCTATAGTGCGGGAAATGCTGCGGGTCGCGGTGCCGGATTGTGACCTAGACTTTATCATGGCGGGTGACCGGCCGCGAGCAGTTTCCTAACCATCGCAGCGCGACTCAGCACAGTGAGTTTGTTACAGCCGAATTGTAATGTAATGTAATGTTACAGAGTGGGAGGCTTCTGGGCCGCTTTATCACATTGTCAGTTCTAGATCATTTATCACCTTATAGCACCATCCACCACTACCACACTGTACTTCGCCATACGAACTGTTAGTCCAAGGCGGCGGATCCAGCCTTCAGGGACCCCTCCTCATCCATTCACCCGAACACCCGAAGAGACGGAGGGTTCGGCAATCGCCACCAATCTAGCGTGCGAATCTGGTCCATCAACTGTGACCTCAACTCCACATCTCAGCAGCTAGCCATAATCTCGCGCTCCCGACTAATTCGGGGGTCTCCCCAGGAATCGAACCCAGGACCTTAAACTGCTAATTGCAGTAGTGTCAACCCAGACCAGACCGAATTGAGAAAGGCCCTTGACCGAGGGGTGATACGGAAATGGCCAGCAGACGCCCCCCCCCCACGGTTATCAATGGCTTGCGGGTAGTGGAAAAAGATGGCAAGCTGCGCCTCTGTATTAATCCGATGTATATTAACTGTTTCTTGAAGTACCGGCCTGTGAAGTACGAACGACTGGCAGATGTACCTAGCTACCTCCTACCGGAAGATTGGCTGTACACCACGGACCACAAGAGCGGGTACTGGCAGCTATCACTCCACGAACGGGAGCACACATATCTGGCTATGCGGTGGCGGGGGCAGACGCTTTTTTGGCCACACCTGCCGTGGGGCGGTGGTACGGCTGCTGGCGGCCCTAGGCTTCACCCTCAGCCTGTCCAAGTGCCAGCTGATCCCAAGAAGGCGAGTCTGTTTCTTGGGGATGGAGGTGGATGCGGAGGCGCAAGCATTCAGAGTACCAGACGACAAGCTAGCTAGATTCCGTACGCTGCTCACACAGCTCGAAGGCAAACGGCTAACAGCGCGGCAGGTGGCGCAGGTGGCCGGCAAAATCATCGCCATGACGCCCGCCGTCACCACGGCACCCCTGTATGCGTGGATGGTGTGGTGTGTAG
>NW_003307605.1:19004-19720 GCF_000143455.1 Volvox carteri f. nagariensis | reverse complement strand
GCGGCGTGGCTACCATCGCGCCCAATGGGCGCGACGGTAAACAGGCGGATGTGCAGCGCGGCTACCATCGCGCCCAATGGGCGCGACGGTCAACAGGCGGACGTGTGAGGCGGCGACCATCGCGCCCAATGGGCGCGACGGTGAACAGGCAGATGTGCGGCGCGGCTACCATCGTGCCCAATGGGCGCGACGGTCAACAGGCGGATGTGCAGCGCGGCTACCATCGCGCCCAATGGGCGCGACGGTGAACAGGCGGATGTGCAGCGCGGCTACCATCGCGCCCAATGGGCGCGACGGTCAACAGGCGGACGTGTGAGGCGGCGACCATCGCGCCCAATGGGCGCGACGGTGAACAGGCAGATGTGCGGCGCGGCTACCATCGTGCCCAATGGGCGCGACGGTCAACAGGCGGATGTGCAGCGCGGCTACCATCGCGCCCAATGGGCGCGACGGTAAACAGGCGGATGTGCAGCGCGGCTACCATCGCGCCCAATGGGCGCGACAGTCAACAGGCGGATGTGCAGCATGGCTACCATCGCGCCCAATGGGCGCGACGGTCAACAGGCGGATGTGTGGCGCGGCTACCATCGCGCCCAATGGGCGCACTTTATTGAACTGCTATGCACGACGTACATGCTACCATGATATGCTAGATGTGGTATGCATACCACTGTTCAACAGGCGGATGTGCAGCGCTGTAGCTACCATCGCGCCCA
>NW_003307605.1:5440-6660 GCF_000143455.1 Volvox carteri f. nagariensis | reverse complement strand
ACATCCAATTTCTGGCACAGCGGCACACTTCCTGCACATGAACCATGTATGCACATCATTTGGATGGGAGTTATCCTTGCTACGCCGGTACACAGCTTTGATGTCGATACAGTCATTTAAGCGTACACCTGCAAGACGCTCACTGAAGCTTGGTGGTACATCAAATTTGTATGGCTCCTTGAGTGCATCACTAGTGCGCCAGATTTCCAACGGCCACAAGTTCCTTAGTACCGAGTCCTGGATGGCCTGCAAGGCGTAATATCATTTGCCGACGTTCGGTAAGTACACCATGATGCTCATTTCAACCAGACATACGTACCCATGCACCCACCCTAAAACCCTAAAACCCTGCACAGGAGAACAGAGGAGAGCAATGGGACAGCAGAGATTGTTGAGGAAACGGTCCTCTCCCAACTCGTGTGGTTGTCGACCAGGGGATTTGACCCCGGGTCTGCGCCTGACTAATGGGGAAGACTTACCCCAGAACCTTATGGGGCTACCGATGCATATCCGGTAGCTAAGTGATAGACATTAGGGCACCGTCTGGACGGCGCAGTGAGATCGCGGAATGTACGTGCAGTTAGATCGCGGAATGTACGAGTTTTCCGCTAGCGCCGGTATTTAGGGCGGTGACTGCGCCTATTAGTTTATCTCACAACGATCGGTATTCCTACAAGGAATCTCCTCAAGTCCTGCCGAACGCTAACAATACACTTTACATTACTTGTAACAGTTTATCGTGCTAAATATCTTCGCCACCGGCAATCCTTCCGAAATAACAATCAGCGTTAGCCGTCACCGTCGCCAATTCTTCAATAGGTTATGAGCCCCGCTTAGCGCCGACAGTTATCGCCAAATTGTTATTTCTATCCCTCATCGAAAATGGTTAAGGACAAGCTTGATGAGTCGCTGGATCTCAACAACTACTCTACCTGGCAAATTCGGTTCAGCGCGTTGTGCATGGAGCTTGGGCTTGAGCAATCCCTGCTCGCCGAGCCGTGCAACGAGGAGCAAGTTCGACAGTCACGGAAGGTCATCAATCTACTCATCAAGAATGTCAAGGATCATCATCTGCCGATGGTTACCGGTGCTGCCAACGCGAAGAAGGCCTGGGACGCCTTGGGATCTATGTTTGCTGCCAACAACAACGCCCGCAAGGTGTCTCTACGTCAAGAATTCAGCCGTTTTAAGATGGTCGACGGCGAACCTCTTCCGATGTA
>NW_003307605.1:0-1200 GCF_000143455.1 Volvox carteri f. nagariensis | reverse complement strand
ACCAAGCTACAGCAGCGGCTGTTCGTGAGGCTTTGTGGCTTCGCAAGCTGATGGTTGATTTGAGCTTGCCTGAGAGCGCGGTGAAAATCCAGATAGACTCCCAGGGGGCGCTTAGCTTGGGAAACAACCCGATTACGTCTGCTCGGTCGAAGCACATCGACGTGCAGCATCACATAGTGCGTGAGAGGGTGAATAGCGGTGAGGTGCAGTTGGAATACTGCCCTACGGAGTGGATGGTTGCGGATGTACTAACAAAGGCTCTGGGCGAGGTGAAGTTCAAACGTTGCCGAGATGCTATGGGCCTAGTGTGAAGTGTGCAGATTAACTTGGTACTCGTTGGGATACGGCCCGAGGGGGCGTGTTGAGGAAACGGTCCTCTCCCAACTCGTGTGGTTGTCGACCAGGGGATTTGACCCCGGGTCTGCGCCTGACTAATGGGGAAGACTTACCCCAGAACCTTATGGGGCTACCGATGCATATCCGGTAGCTAAGTGATAGACATTAGGGCACCGTCTGGACGGCGCAGTGAGATCGCGGAATGTACGTGCAGTTAGATCGCGGAATGTACGAGTTTTCCGCTAGCGCCGGTATTTAGGGCGGTGACTGCGCCTATTAGTTTATCTCACAACGATCGGTATTCCTACAAGGAATCTCCTCAAGTCCTGCCGAACGCTAACAATACTCTTTACATTACTTGTAACAGTTTATCGTGCTAAATATCTTCGCCACCGGCAATCCTTCCGAAATAACAATCAGCGTTAGCCGTCACCGTCGCCAATTCTTCAATAGAGATAAGCAGGACATGGTAAGGGAGGGCTGAGAAAGCAAGGGATGGCAGAAGAGAGCAAGAGAGGGCAATATTGCCCTCCATTAATGGAGGACAGAGGAGGAAAACAGAGAGCAAGGCACAGCAGAGGAGGAAAGTGGAGAGCAAGGGGCAGCAGAGGAGGGCAGGGGAGGGCAGGGGAGGGCAAGGGAGGGCATGGGATGACAGAGGAGGACAGAAGAATGCAGAGAAGAGCAAGGGATGGCAGAGGAGAGCAGGGGAGAGCAAGAAGGACAGAGGATGGCAGAGGAGAGCAAGGGATGGCAGAGGAGAGCAGGAGAAGACAAGAGAGAGCAAGGGATGCCAGGACAGGGCAAGGGAGAGCAAGGGATGACAAAGAGGGCAGGGGAGGGCAAGTAAGGCCAGCGTAGGGC
>NW_003307604.1:834792-835690 GCF_000143455.1 Volvox carteri f. nagariensis | reverse complement strand
CAGGTATTTTTGAAATCACCCATGGATGTAGTTTTCAATGACATATATAGATATGTGCTTTTTTTACCCCCAGACCGACCCTCATTTTTGAGAAAAATGGGTTTTAAGCCTTATTTTGGCCATAACTTTCCAAATACCCCATGGTATGGCCATATTTGATAGCATAAATGGATTATACGTGAAAAATGTGATCGATTGACCCCCCTACCAAGGGCGTCTGCTTCCTGGCATATCCTTCCAAAAGGGGTAAAACCCTAAAACCCTAAAACCCGCGATACCCTGAAACCCTAAACCCCGGGACCCGCGCAACCCTAAACCAGGAACCCTCGCAACCCTAGAGTTTGAAACCCTAAACCAGGAACCCTCGCAACCCTAGAGTTTGAAACCCTAAACCAGGAACCCGTGAAACCCTAGAGTTTGAAACCCTAAACCAGGAACCCGCGAAACCCTAAAGCTAGGAATCTGGATACCCCAAAACCCGAAATCCCAAAACCCTTAAAAATAGATACCCCCAACCCTAACCCCCTTCCCCCAAACCCTGCCACAACCCTAACCTAGGTAATAATAGCGCCTACAAGATTGGGGCATCATTTCGGGGTGCTGTTGCATGCCTGTGCAGTGTAATGCATTCTCCCTAGCAAACACTACCGCTCAACATCACAACGATGGCGCATGTAATGTGGCAAAACGGATCGTCACCATTTTTCGTTGACAGGCTTGATGTTCCTTGACGTTGAATGCAAAACGAATTTTTCTGTGGTGTTCTGTGCCCCGACCCTCCCAACCCTCCCAACCCCGATTCCCCGACCCTCCCTAACCCCCATAGCCCACCAACCCCCGTGCCCCGACCCTCCCAACCCTCCCAAGCCAAATTCCCCGACCCTCCGAAACCCCAATA
>NW_003307604.1:830776-833864 GCF_000143455.1 Volvox carteri f. nagariensis | reverse complement strand
AATTTCTCACTAACGCAATCCGTTACGATTTCTGACATGTTGAATCACATGCTGGACGGGGCAGTTTTCAATACCACAGGCCCTTTCTATGTCTCCCACAAGCCCATCTACCCAAACCATGCGCACTCCTTCCGCTTGCCCTTTATACATGAACTATGATCCGCGAAATTTTGTTGATGCCACAACATGTCGTTGCAAGATTGTGCTGAGGTGCCCATGATGTGCTGCTGTGGGTTGCTGCAGGCTTAGCGATTTGATTGCACCTACGACTCCCTGCATGGTCCAAAGCTCTCAAAAGCCCCCTAAAAGAACTAATGAATCCTTATCCCAAATCCCATCACTATGGCAAGCGAACGCGCAGGTTAGGCGCGCAGCTAAGATGGCAACGCTTGTGCTGAGATGCTGCTGTCTAGCTGCATGCGTTGAAACGAACACATAACTTACGCACCGTATATTCGGATAAAACTTGTCCTCAAAAGCTGGCAGAGCCGCCGCCAGCCAAAGCGCAGGCGTTGTCTACGACCACATATGAAGCAGCAGCGCGGCGCCCCTGTAAGCAAATCAAAGAAATGTCATAATACCTGCAAATCATGCGTTTAAGCTGTTATGTTACTCAGAGCAGCGCTGATGATGCTTTTCAGGCTGCGCGCAACTTCAAGCATATGCTTACCCACGATAACTTCCCCTATATGGCTTCCAAGTAGACGAAAATTATATTCAGTTGTACCCACAAACATGAACGCGCATATGCACATATGCCCCAACAACTATGGCAGTTGGATCCTTCATCTTCGCTGCAAACCGTACATGTCAGCTGCTTATATTTGCGAGGCGGTCAGCACACTCCAACATTAAGCATTGTTCCACATTTTAAATTTCGTGTACATTGCCACATTGTTGTGTGCGGTCTCATGTCCGGAATTTTTTGCGAATGTATGAAAACCATCGAATGTCTGGTTGTATGCGGCAGTCTCTCCGCCTTCGGTGAGATACCCGCACACGCCTCATTTTAGGTCGCAAAGGTGAGTCTGGTCCCATGCTGCCTTGCAGGCACTTCGTGCGGTGTGTGTCGCTTTTTTTGCATGCATGGCCTGCCAACAACATCAGCAAAAGCACCCACAAACACCCACACCCACGCAGGGGAGGACGGCGTTAGGCTAGGGGGCTGCAGGGGAGGATGGCATTAGGCTAGGGGGCCGCAGGGGAGGACGGCGTTGGGCTAGGGGGCCGCAGGGGAGGACAGCATTGGGCTAGGGGGCCGCAGGGGAGGACAGTGGTGGGCTAGGGGGCCGCAGGGGAGGATGACGTTAGGCTAGGGGGCCGCAGGGGAGGACGGCGTTAGGCTAGGGGGGCCGCAGGGGAGGACGGCGTTAGGCTAGGGGGCCGCAGGGGAGGACGGTGTTGGGCTGGGAGGCCGCAGGGGAGGACAGCGTTAGGCTAGGCGGGGCCGCAGGGGAGGACGGCATTAGGCTAGGGGGCCGCAGGGGAGGGCCAACGTGATACCCTGAAACCCGCCCTCATAACCAACCCGCTTCACCTCGGTCTCCACTTCAATGTTTACCCATCCCCCCTGACGGTAGCCCCAGGACAGATGCTATGGCATCCTATTTCTTGTGTTGCCAGCAGGCCCACCTTACCTCATATATGTATGCTATCGCTCCTCTCGCTGCCCACGAATGCTGGTTTGCTGTTGCTGCAGTCCATCTGCCAAAAGGGGGAAAGGGGGGCTTATATGGTTTGTTGTCCATAGGGCTTTTACATAGGGGACGGTAGCAGGTAGAATAATTATGTTTAATTCATGAACGTATGGGCCGTGCCTCGGTGCTGGCTTTGGTATGAGGGTTCTTAGCGAAGATATGCCGATTGGGCGGTTGGGGCATCGCGTGGAAGCCATGTATGGGTGCGGTGCGGAGGTCGCGTACACACTGCGGTGGACTACGCGCGCACACACACACGGAGCAACCAACGTGCGCGCTGCCTTCACACCTTTTTATGACGCCTGGTGCTACAGATTTCTTCGCCGCGCATGCGTTGACACACTTCGTTGCATGGTCGCGTTTCTGATGGCTGCGTTGGGAACTGAAGCTATGGAAACGGTAGGCGGAATGCATGGACAAGCTGTTTTTCTTTTCCGTTGTTCACGATATTACAGCTGCGTGAGATGCTGTCGCGTCGCGATTTGGAATGTTTGTTCGCTGGTTGGAGTGGTTGTACGAGCCGTTGTATGAGCCGGTGCCTGTGCCGCTCTGAGTTGTTGTCGGCTTTTTCGACATTGTATGCGCTGTAATCGAATGCATATCGAGGATGCCGCACTTTGATATGCTATGTCGCTTGATTAAGCACAGTTTGCCAGGCGGTTTTGATGTTCGATGGTGTGTCTGGACATTAGCCGCCCGTGGCTGTGCGGCCGCTTAGAGGAAAGGGACCATACACCAGGTCATGTCCTCAAATATCATGTACACGTCTATATGCGCATCACCCGCTTTAGTCTGTGGAGTTGCTTGTGTGTGGCGTTGTCAACATGTCGCTGAACATCCATTTGAGCGCGCTCCATTTGAGCACGACAGCTTTGCTTGTCGCTCCCATCACACCTATCGTTCTGCCCTAAGTTGTTCCACACGTGCTAAAACTAGCATACGGGAAGCAGGACGCCACAGGGCGTCGTCGGGGCAGAGGAAAACCCACGGGTCGGTAACGAATATGCAGTTCGAGCGCATGCATGCACATGCACACACGCAGCTGCAGCTGCGTGCGCACAAAATCTCGCTTGCGCGCCACAGGATGGTGTGGCTCAAAACAACTTACACCACCACAAGTGGGAGAAGACAAAACACATGCATTCCTACCCACAAAAACGCCACAAAAGCGTTTGTGTAAAAGATGTTAAAAAGAGTCCCCCACGGCACCTCTCTCCAGCCCTCCACAGCTGGACGACCCTTTGCGCCCTCTGTCCCATATAAAGAATCTAAACGTACCCCACATCCCATACCACATTGCATGCATCCGACGTGTATATCATGCTTTGGACGTATTGCAAATGCATCCCCCATAACCCCGGCATCGTCGAGACATTCTGACACATTCGGAT
>NW_003307604.1:829680-830364 GCF_000143455.1 Volvox carteri f. nagariensis | reverse complement strand
GAATGGCGCTCCATCTCCATCCTTCCACCCTTTCACCCTCCCTCCCTCCCTCCCTCCCTCCCTCCACCCTCCCTCAATAATCCCTCCACAATACCATTTCCCACTCTTCCTCCACCCTTCCTCCATCATCCCCCCAACTTCCCTCCACGCTCCCTCCCATCATCCTCCCTTACCCTTCCATCTGCCCTCCCTTCTGCCATCCTGTGCCTTCCCCTCTGCTGTCCCCTGCGTTCCCTTGGCCTTCCCTCCTTCCCTCCCTCCTTCCTTTGCGTGTGAATGTGTGTGCCCCACCATCCGTGTGCTCATGCATTCTCGTACAAATGTGTGTATGTATCATGGGTCAGTACGGGACAGCTGGGAATTGAACCCAGACCCACAAGAACGTGGGTGGCACCTCTGCCCTGTTCCAATTCCCGCCCCACCCCGCCGGGTTTTCCCCCTTTCCCCCCTCGTTTTGCCATCCCCGGACTGCGGCCATGATGACGTTCCAACGAATGCGTCGCCTAGGTTGCAGGGGGCCCCCGTCATGCCCTTACACACGCCCTCCTGACCAACCCGCCCCGCCGCGTTTTCCCCCTTTCCCCCCTCGTTTTGCCACCCCCGGACCAGGGCCCCCCACTTCCCTCCACGCTCCCTCCCATCATCCTCCCTTCCCCTTCCATCTGCCCTCCCTTCTGCCATCCT
>NW_003307604.1:788536-796001 GCF_000143455.1 Volvox carteri f. nagariensis | reverse complement strand
TTGTGCATGTCGTACTGTATGTGATACTACTTTATTATTAGTAGTACACATATGCAGCATATGATGGCTCCGCGGGTATGTGGATATTATGGGACACGCGCATGCACGACGGTGTGGCGATGATGCACCCACGTAGTTGTACATGTTGTTGTTGTTGTTGTTGTTGTTGTTGTTGTTGTTGTTGTTGTTGTTGTTGTTGTGTATGCTCCCTTTTCCCTTCTCGGACACACGATCTCTCTCTATATGCATATCTACACCAACACAATCAAACAATGCTGCTGTATCTATTTGGCACGATTTGGCACATATGTAAAATAATAATAATAATAACCCTAACGGTATATATACCAACAACAATCTCGCCGCGTGCACAAGCGTGCCAACCCGCCGATGATCCACCACCACTAAAACTTTGCTGTGCCGCCTCTGCTGTGCTCTGTGATGATCAGAATAAGAATAAGAATAAGAATAATAATATGCGATGCGATCGCGCTCGCTGGTGGTGGTGTCTGGTCGTCAATCCTCGTCGTCGTCGTCGTCGTCGTCATCGTTATTAAAATTTTGCCGGGAAGAGTCGCTCAAAGTTTTTACAATTAGTAGTTATAAGAAAAGTAATAAGTATAAGTACGGGAGCGGAAGCGGGCACATAGCATCATCATCATTCATCATCATGTTCTGCGGCAAACATGCATTATATATTACTTGAATACTTAGGGTCAACAATAATGAATGTAACAACAACAAAATAATCGGTACAACAACAACAACAACGACGACGGAAACCGCAAAAGAAGCACAGCAGCCGTGCTGCTGTGTGCTTTGTCGTACTATACGTCATCATTAGTAATAAAGTGCGCCGCCCCTACTTCTCACCGCTCGCCGACGACAAACAGACAATTGAAATGAGACCGTCACAGCGAGAGCTATCAGGACGTTTTTAAAATTTTATTTATGGAGCAGGCGCCAAGTAGAAATACGGCCGCGAAGAAGCAGAAACAGACATGTGTCTAATGCGCGCGAACCGCGGAACAAGACAAACACCAATCAATAGACCGCAACAAAAGCACAAAGAAACAGATTTAGCGTCCTTGAAAGGACACGTCTGCAGTAAGGGCGATTTACAAGAAAATTGTAGAATATAGTCGTAGTCCCGACGTTAGACGGACGACGTTTAGTCGTTCCGTCGTCGGGACGGAGACCTTACCCCAACTTTCTGTCTGTCGTCGTAGTCCCGACGTTAGACGGACGACGTTTAGTCGTTCTCGTCGTAGTCCCGACGTTAGACTAATGCGCGCGAACCGCGGAACAAGACAAACACCAATCAATAGACCGCAACAAAAGCACAAAGAAACAGATTTAGCGTCCTTGAAAGGACACGTCTGCAGTAAGGGCGATTTACAAGAAAATTGTAGAATATAGTCGTAGTCCCGACGTTAGACGGACGACGTTTAGTCGTTCCGTCATCGGGACGGAGACCTTACCCCAACTTTCTGTCTGTCGTCGTAGTCCCGACGTTAGACGGACGACGTTTAGTCGTTCTCGTCGTAGTCCCGACGTTAGACGGACGACGTTTAGTCGTTCCGTCGTCGGGACGGAGACCTTAGGCTGCGGGGGGCGTCCGCGTGTCCGTCCGTCCGTAGCCGTAGCGACTACGAAGTAGTCTAGCGGAGGCCTTAGGCCGATTCGCTGTCCGTCCCTCTGTCCACCCAGTCGCCGGTTCATATGCTTCATATGCTTCATATGCTTCATATGCTTCATATGCTTCATATGCTTCATATGCTTCATATGCTTCATATGCTTCATATGCTTCATATGCTTCATATGCTTCATATGCTTCATATGCTTCATATGCTTCATATGCTTCATATGCTTCATATGCTTCATATGCTTCATATGCTTCATATGCTTCATATGCTTCATATGCTTCATATGCTTCATATGCTTCATATGCTTCATATGCTTCATATGCTTCATATGCTTCATATGCTTCATATGCTTCATATGCTTCATATGCTTCATATGCTTCATATGCTTCATATGCTTCATATGCTTCATATGCTTCATATGCTTCATATGCTTCATATGCTTCATATGCTTCATATGCTTCATATGCTTCATATGCTTCATATGCTTCATATGCTTCATATGCACATATGCACGTATGCACATATGCTTCATATGCTACATCTGCACGTCTGCACATCTGCGCATCTGCACATCTGCACATATGCTTCATAATTCGATGCGCGCTTCGACGCATGCTTCGATTGCCTTAGGCCGATTCGCTGTCCGTCCCTCTGTCCACCCAGTCGCCGGTTCAATCCCCAGCGCGCGCGCGTCTTTTTTTTTTTGCGCGCTTTTTTTCCTTTTTTTTTCTTCGTATGCTTCATATGCTTCATATGCTTCATATGCTTCATATGCTTCATATGCTTCATATGCTTCATATGCTTCATATGCTTCATATGCTTCATATGCTTCATATGCACATATGCACGTATGCACATATGCTTCATATGCTACATCTGCACGTCTGCACATCTGCGCATCTGCACATCTGCACATATGCTTCATAATTCGATGCGCGCTTCGACGCATGCTTCGATTCCGCGTCGGAATGAATGCCGTACGCGTTTCATACAGCGCCGTTCTTCGATTCTCGCAATTCCCCTTGTCGCTACGCCGAAATACTTTTCAGCTTTTTGCTCCTTCTTTTCGCTCCTTCGAAGTAGTCTAGCGGAGGCCTTAGGCCGATTCGCTGTCCGTCCCTCTGTCCACCCAGTCGCCGGTTCAATCCCCAGCGCGCGCGCGTCTTTTTTTTTTTGCGCGCTTTTTTTCCTTTTTTTTTCTTCGTATGCTTCATATGCTTCATATGCTTCATATGCTTCATATGCACATATGCACGTATGCACATATGCTTCATATGCTACATCTGCACGTCTGCACATCTGCGCATCTGCACATCTGCACATATGCTTCATAATTCGATGCGCGCTTCGACGCATGCTTCGATTGCCTTAGGCCGATTCGCTGTCCGTCCCTCTGTCCACCCAGTCGCCGGTTCAATCCCCAGCGCGCGCGCGTCTTTTTTTTTTTGCGCGCTTTTTTTCCTTTTTTTTTCTTCATATGCTTCATATGCTTCATATGCTTCATATGCTTCATATGCTTCATATGCTTCATATGCTTCATATGCTTCATATGCTTCATATGCACATATGCACGTATGCACATATGCTTCATATGCTACATCTGCACGTCTGCACATCTGCGCATCTGCACATCTGCACATATGCTTCATAATTCGATGCGCGCTTCGACGCATGCTTCGATTCCGCGTCGGAATGAATGCCGTACGCGTTTCATACAGCGCCGTTCTTCGATTCTCGCAATTCCCCTTGTCGCTACGCCGAAATACTTTTCAGCTTTTTGCTCCTTCTTTTCGCTTCTTTTCGCCGTTTACGAGCGCGTGCTTCAATTCTTCGGAATGAATGCCGTACGCGTTTCATACAGCGCCGTTCTTCGGTTGTAGTTCTCGCAATTCCCCTTGTCGCTATGCCGAAATACTTTCCAGCTTTTTGCTCCTTCTTTTCGCTTCTTTTCGCCGTTTACGAGCGCGTGCTTCGATTCCGCGTCGGAATGAATGCCGTACGCGTTTCATACAGCGCCGTTCTTCCGTTTCATACAGCGCCGTTCTTCGGTTGTGGTTCTCGCAATTCCCCTTGTCGCTACGCCGAATTACTTTCCAGCTTTTTGCTCCTTCTTTTCGCTTCTTTTCGCCGTTTACGAGCGCGTGCTTCGATTCCGCGTCGGAATGAATGCCGTACGCGTTTCATACAGCGCCGTTCTTCGATTGTAGTTCTCGCAATTCCCCTTGTCGCTACGCCGAAATACTTTCCACCTTTTTGCTCCTTCTTTTCGCTTCTTTCGCGTTCTTCGCCGTTTACGACCCCATCTCCTTAACGGCTGAATTAGTATACGTGTTCACTTCGTCGGGTCCGCCTCCATGTCGGACCAGTTGCCTGTTTCAAAACGGCTTCGGCTTGGTTCGCTTGCAGACGGCTTCAGTGGTGGACGACTACGTCCGTTCGCTGCTTTGAGTGCGACTCGTGCAACTGAGCAGCAGCAACATGCCGCAGCACAACAGCCACCCGTACGAATAAATCCAGCAGGGCCTGCAGAGGACGGCCGCCAGCAAACGCCAGCTGCTGCAGCTACACAGCTGGAGGGGCAGCACCAGGATGCTGACTCTTCTGCTAAAGAAGTACGAGAGAGATGGCGGCGCCCAGCTGGTTAAGCGGCCACATCCCCGGCACCGTGCTGCAGGGCCTTGGAGACTACGCCAGCAGGGGTGGTGCCTTCATCCTGTCACCCCGGGCGTCTTGCATTGCCGAGGTGGAGATGCCTGCCGCCGGGTACGGCACCATCACAAAGCAGATCCGGCGCCTGAACGTGCCGCTCGGCGACCGCCAGGCGGTCACCGATTACTTCGTGCAAGGGCGCAGCTTCAAAGACGAGTGCTGGCTGGTGGATCTCGCTGTCCCACCCAACGGCATCAAGCGCGCCACCCTGTATGTGCTGCTGACCCGCTTCAAGACGCTGGACCACGTCCGTCTGCTCCGGCCGCTCTACACTACACCGCACGAGCGCAAGAGGATAATCAAGCAGTTCCTCAGCGCGACTAACCTCGAGCCAGACCTGGCCGCCAACCTGCGCCTGCTGAAGCAGGCAGCGCGCGAGACCGAGCAACAATATACGGCCGAGTTCCAGCATGCACGACAGCTGGAAGCGCGTTGGACCCCCTCGGCCCAGGGCTAGTTGAGTTGAGTCGAGTTGAGTTGAGTTGAAACCGCGACCCGCCACTGTACGGCGTTAAATGACAGCGTCCGGGGTAAGGGGACACCCCGGACGACACGCTCGCTCCCTACGGGAAGGAAAGGGGAGCCGCCCACCAATGTGTGCAGCCCCCCGCGGGTTCGACTCCCGCGCGAGCGCTTCACAGGCTAAATTCCCGTGCTAGACTCCGCAAGCTTAAATTCCTTCCGCAAGCTTAAATTCCTTCTTGTGAGAGCGCGCTGTTCGCGCGAGTGCGCCGTACCTCCGCAGCAAGTACGACACATAGCCTGTACTGGTCCGCGCAATGCAGGAGTTAGTCACCAGCCAGCACAGGAGCTACGGCCCACTCGCGCGAAGAGCGCGCTCTAGTCCGGGTGGCCGCTTGCTGTTTTCGCGTTTTTCGGGGTGTCGTCCGCGGTTTCGGAGCCGCGCCTTTTAGGCTAGCTCCGTCGCCGCGTGGGAGCCGCGGTCGCCGGTTCGCGCCCCGCCGTCGCCGTTTTTTTCGTCTTCTTCCTTCGTTCGGTTCGGCGCCCCGCGCCGCACCGCACCACACGTGGCCCCGCGGAAGGCGCCCCGGAGCATGGCCCTGCGCCGCTTCGTCGGGCACGCTAGCTCCGATGTCTAGTGGGAGCCGCGGTCGCCGGTTCGACCCCGGCGCCGGCGCGTCGTTCTGTCCTTTTTTTTACGTTTACGTTGCGGCTCGCTGGCTTCCTCGCCCGGCGCCCGCACGTTTTTTTCTTCTATTTTTCGTTCGGGAGCGCTGCCTTCGTCGTCGCGTGGTTCGTTTTTCGCGTCGTCGTCGTTTATTGTTCTTTTCTTTTCATTCTGGACTGGACCGTGCACCGCACCGCGTCGTCCCGGACTGCACCGCTCCACGCCTGGGCCCGCGCAATGCACCCCTGAGCAACGCCGTGCACCGCTTCGGTGTCCGCACCGCACCGCACTGCACCGCGTTGCACCGCACCGCGCCACACTGCGTGTGCCAGTGCATTGCACCGCACCACAGCTGCACCCGCGCAATGCGCCCCGGAGCATCGACGCTCACCGCTTGTGGTGTGCGCTAGCTCCGACACTAATTGGGATCCGCAGTCGCCGGCTCGATCCCGGTGCATGAGTTGTTGTTTTTTTTTTTTCGGGACCGCGCACCGCACCGCACTGCACCACACCGCACCGCATCGCGATTTAACGCGCAAATCGCAAAACATTGGCTGCACCGCACTGCGCAATTTGACATGCGCCGACTCGCGCATTTTAACGCGCAACCCACCACACAACTCGACGTGCAATTAAACATGCAATTCAACGCGCAATTTAATGTACACCGAACCACGCAATTTGACGCGCACTGAAGTGTGCAGTGCTTGTCCAATGTTGTCCGTGTAGCCTGTACGGCATTTTGTGAAGCTGTTTTGTTCACGGACGTTGGCTCGCTACAATATAATTGCACCGCATATATACGCATCCGGTCTACTTATTTTCAGATACGTACCGCGGCTGAGCGGTTGCTTTAAAGCTGGCGGTTGTAAACTAGTTGCGCCGCCGACATAAGCTGCACGGTATTTCGCGAAGCTGGCCTCTTAACATGCATCGGCTCGCTAACCGATTTTCGCCAGACGACAACATCTCGGCACATCAACGGTTGTTCATCACCATCGATGGCTATTCATCGCCATCCTCGTCTGCACGTCCTACACGCTACAAGGTCAGTCCACGTTGCAAAGCAGTAGCAATGAATAGATTCGACGAATAGCAGTGAGTAGAAACGATAGCAAGAATAGCAAGGAATAGAAACACAACGCGCACCGAAGTGTGATGCGCAACACAACCTGACCCGCGGGACGGTTTGCGCGGTCGGTCGCGTTCGCTGGGTCGTGTACCGTTTTTTTTTATTTGGATGGAGGCCGCGCACCCCTCTCGCCATGTCTCACCTCCTTATGCTTCGTCCTGCTATATCATCATGCTGACTTTGTCACCGTGTGGGAGCCGCAGTCGCCAGCTCGATCCCGGCGCCCGCGCATTTTTGCCATTTTTTTCGTTCGGGAGCGTGCACCACACCGTACCGCACCGCACCGTACCGCACCGCACCCTGATTAAACGCGCAGATCCACCGGATCAAGGCCGTGCGCCGCTTCGTCGTGCGTGCTAGCTCCGATGTCGAGTGGGAGCCGCGGTCGCTGGTTCGATCCCGGCGCCGGTGCGTCGTTTTATCCTTTTATAGGTTGCGGCTCGCTGGCTTCGTCGCCTGGCGCCCGCTTTCTTCTATTTTTCGTTCGGGAGCGCTGCCTTCATCGTCGCGTGCTTCGTTTTTCGCGTCGTCGTCGTTTATTGTTCTTTTCTTTTCATTCTGGACTGGACCGTGCACCGCACCGCGTCGTCCCGGACTGCACCGCTCCACGCCTGGGCCCGCGCAATGCGCCCCCGAGCAACACCCTGCACCGCTTCGGTGTCCGCGCCGCACCGCACTGCACCGCGTTGCACCGCACCGCGCCACACTGCGTGTGCCAGTGCATTGCACCGCACCACAGCTGCACCCGCGCAATGCGCCCCGGAGTACGAAGCTCACCGCTTGTGGTGTGCGCTACCTCCGACACTGATTGGGAACCGCGGTCGCCGGCTCGATCCCGGTGCATGAGTT
>NW_003307604.1:785994-788395 GCF_000143455.1 Volvox carteri f. nagariensis | reverse complement strand
TGGCGGTGGTGGTGGCGGTGGTGGCGGTGGTGGTGGTGGTGGCAGTGGAGGCGGTGGTGGCGGCGGTGGCGGTGGCGGCGGTGGTGGCGGCGGTGCTGGTGGTGGCGGCGTGTGGTGGCAGTGGCGGAGGTGGTGGCGGTGGTACGCTCTGCTATGTCGTACGCGCTATGCTATGCCGTACACGCTATGATATACCGTACACGCTAAGCCATACGCGCCGCAGGCGCCGTACGCGCTGTGCCGTACGCGCCATACGCCGTACATGCCGTACGCCATACACCGTACGCGCTATGCCGTGCGCGCCATACACCGTACGCTGTACGCGCTATGCCATACGCGCCATACACTGTACACCGTACGCGCTATGCCGTACACGTCTTCTACTTTGCGCGTGGATCTCTCCGCATTAAAACTTACAACATGACCGCACTGTACACGCCGTACATGCTACGCTATGCTACGCTTGATCGGTGGTGGCGGCGGTGGTGGCGGTGGCGGCGGTGGTGGCGGTGGTGGCGGTGCAGTGCTATCCTACGCTACACTATGCTATGCTGCACTACGCTTTGTTATGCTATGCTATGCTGTAGGCGCTATGCTATGCCGTACACGCTATGCTATGGTGTGCCGTACACGCTCTGCTGTGCACCGTACACGCTAAGCCATACGCGCGGCAGGCGCCGTACACACTGTGCCGTACGCGCCATACGCCGTACATACCGTACGCCGCACACCGTACACGCTATGCCGTGCGCGCCATACACCGTACGCCGTACGCGCTATGCCATACGCGCCATACACCGTACGCCGTACGCGCTATGCCGTACACGTCTTCTACTTTGCGCGTGCATCTCTCCGCATTACAACTTACAACATGACCATGTGTAGCAATACCGCGCTGTACACGCCGTACGTGCTACGCTATGCCGTACGTGCTACGCTATGCCGTACGAACTTTGCTATGCTGTGCTTTGCCGTATTCTGCCGTACGTGCTATGCTATGCCGTACGAACTATGCTATGCTGTGCTATGCCGTACGCGCTATGCTTTGCTATGCTGTACACGCTTACGACAGCACCATGCAACGCGGAATTTACCGGGGGACTACGGCCCCCTCGCGGGCGACGCAGCCCGCGTCTAGTCCGTCTGACCGTCCGTCCGTCCGTCCGTCCGGGTGGCCGCTTGCTGTTTTCGCGTTTTTTGGGGTGTCGTCCGCGGTTTCGGAGCCGCGCCTTTTAGGCTAGCTCCGTCGCCGCGTGGGAGCCGCGGTCGCCGGTTCGCGCCCCGCCGTCGCCGCTTTTTTCGTCTTCCTTCGTTCGCGCGCTCCGGACTGCACCGCACTGCGCCACACCTGAGCTCGCGCAAGCCGCCCTGGAGCATGGCCGTGCTAGCTTCGTCGGGCGCGCTAGCTCCGACGTCGAGTGGGAGCCGCAGTCGCTGGTTCGACCCCGGCGCCGGCGCGTCGTTATGTCCTTTTTTACGTTGCGGCTCGCTGGCTTCGTCGCCCGGCGCCCGCTTTCTTCTATTTTTCGTTCGGGAGCGCTGCCTTCATCGTCGCGTGGTTCGTTTTTCGTGTCATCGTCGTTTATTGTTCTTTTCTTTTCGTTCTGGACTGGACCGTGCACCGCACCGCGTCGTCCCGGACTGCACCGCTCCACGCCTGGGCCCGCGCAATGCACCCCTGAGCAACGCCGTGCACCGCTTCGGTGTCCGCACCGCACCGCACTGCACCGCGTTGCACCGCACCGCGCCACACTGCGTGTGCCAGTGCATTGCACCGCACCACAGCTGCACTCGCGCAATGCGCCCCGGAGCATCGACGCTCACCGCTTGTGGTGTGCGCTAGCTCCGACACTAATTGGGATCCGCAGTCGCCGGCTCGATCCCGGTGCATGAGTTGCTGTTTTTTTTTTTTCGGGACCGCGCACCGCACCGCACTGCACCACACCGCACCGCATCGCGATTTAACGCGCAAATCGCAAAACATTGGCTGCACCGCACTGCGCAATTTGACATGCGCCGACTCGCGCATTTTAACGCGCAACCCACCACACAACTCGACGTGCAATTAAACATGCAATTCAACGCGCAATTTAATGTACACCGAACCACGCAATTTGACGCGCACTGAAGTGTGCAGTGCTTGTCCAATGTTGTCCGTGTAGCCTGTACGGCATTTTGTGAAGCTGTTTTGTTCACGGACGTTGGCTCGCTACAATATAATTGCACCGCATATATACGCATCCGGTCTACTTATTTTCAGATACGTACCGCGGCTGAGCGGTTGCTTTAAAGCTGGCGGTTGTAAACTAGTTGCGCCGCCGACATAAGCTGCACGGTATTTCGCGAAGCTGGCACTCTTTACATGCATCGGCTCGCTAACCGATTTTCGCCAGACGACAAC
>NW_003307604.1:781199-783383 GCF_000143455.1 Volvox carteri f. nagariensis | reverse complement strand
GCTCCTACCCCACTGCAATTGACTTTACAACTCACTATCATNTACGTTTTTCATTCAGGCTCGTCCTCGCTCACCACTTGACAACCACCATCGATTGGACTAAAACCGCTCTGCGAACACCAACTACCACCACCAAACTTCTTCACCACTGGTACAGTTCGCCCACTACGGTCAGTTTACGTTTTCTACATCTCAGGGGGCTCTTAGCATAGCAAAGCACCTAAACTTAGCGCAAGAGTCACCTGATGAGGCCCTGGCAAGGCCGAAACGCGTCGTGACGTGCCTTGCTAAATATAGCTTCAGCGGCTTTCTTTAGGTCAGCTTGCACTCGCTTAGCAGCCCATCTAGTTCTCTTCCCGCTACAACTAGACTTCCTTTTTTCACTACCTTCCTCGCACTACACCTATAAAACTCTCAGCTTAGACCAAACCCCTCCCGGCACTTATTTTTCCTTAACACTCCTCACCTCAGCCAAAACTCCACCTCTAGATTTTTACATCTCACCCATACGCAAAAACTACTTCCCTACGCTACACTATGCTATGCTGCACTACGCTTTTTTATGCTATGCTATGCTGTAGGCGCTATGCTATGCCGTACACGCTATGCTATGGTGTGCCGTACACGCTCTGCTATGCCGTACGCGCTATGCTATGCCGTACGCGCTATGCTATACCGTACACGCTAAGCCATACGCGCCGCAGGCGCCGTACACGCTGTGTCGTACGCGCCATACGCCGTACATGCCGTACGCCGTACACCGTACGCGCTATGCCGTGCGCGCCATACACCGTACGCCGTACGCGCTATGCCGTACGCGCCATACACCGTACGCCGTACGCGCTATGCCGTACGTGCTACGCTATGCCGTTCGCTATGCCGTACGCTATGCCGTACGAACTTTGCTATGCTGTGCTTTGCCGTATTCTGCTGTACGTGCTATGCTGTGCCGTACGAACTATGCTATGCTGTGCTATGCCGTACGCGCTATGCTTTGCTATGCTGTACACGCTTACGACAGCACCGTGCAACGCGGAATTCACCGGGGGACTACGGCCCCCTCGCGGGCGACACAGCCCGCGTCTAGTAGACTAACGCTCCCCGGTCAAGTCATCGGCTACTCCCACCGGAAAGTGGTGAGCGAGCCTAGTGTGCTAAGACAAATAGTAAATTTGCAGTACGAATGCGCAATTGATGATCGTGGGTTCAAGTTACGGCTGAAGCAACCACTACGGTTACGATTTGGGTCCGTCACTGATGCTATGTTAACCGACTTGTGCAGCAGCAATATGAGACGATTTAAGCTTTCTTCAACTTTTGTTTTATTATAATAACAATCATTGTTGAATTGAAACAACAAAATGTGCTTTTTAATGTACACTATAATATAACGTTTTTTTCCTGCATGCTGCAGGAAGAAGCAGGAAAAGCAAAACGTACATGAGGCGGCACGTGCTATTATTATTATTATTATAGAGTGCTGGCGGGAGGGGGAAGAGGAGGAAGAGGAGGAGCAGGAGCAGGAGGAGGAGGAGGAGGAGGAGGAGGAACTTCAGGCTGAGAGGTGGAGAGCAGCCGCACCTCTGCTGTAGGAGGAGCAGGAGCAGGAGCAGGAGCAGGAGCAGGAGATGATGCTGGATAAAGATCGAGGCGGAGGAGCAGGAGCAGGAGTAGGAGTAGGAGCAGAAAGTAGTAGACTAGCAGCAGCAAGCCCCTCCAAACCGTCGCTGCCACCACCGCCACCACCACAGCAGCAGCAGCAGCAGCAGCCACGTTAACCATTAACGTTTTTCGACTCCCGTTACACAGTACTTGCAGCAGCAACCACCTTGGCAACTCCCCCCTCCCTTTAAACTACTTACAATCCACTCGTATCGTCAATCCTACACCATAACGTAATTACCAAAACTTCACTTATCACGGTCTGGTGGATCTTTCCTAAAATATCCCTCATATCCCTTAAGACTCTAAAGTCTGAGCTTCACCGTCACACCTTCCTGTAACGACTATGCCCCCTATCCCCACCTTATTCCAAACATCCCTTCACATTCTGACATTACGTAATAACTAACTAACTCTGTAACAAACTCAACCGTCTCACTGCTATTCTCTTACGAAAGCCTCGGCGATACCCTTTTTTTCTTTTTTCACTTTTTCTTAACTACCATATCACCTTTCCAACAA
>NW_003307604.1:778629-781149 GCF_000143455.1 Volvox carteri f. nagariensis | reverse complement strand
ATCCACGATGCTGACGCCACGACCGACCACCAGCACCAGCACCATGAGCGGAATGCCAACCCAGGCCAGGTGCAGCCCGCCTGTTGAACATGCACAACAGGGAAAACAAAGAAAGCACACATGATGCAACAGGCGTCACACCAAGCTATAGGTGACAGGCGCAGAGGGGCGGGCGACGAACGTGCTGCCGCTGCGGAGGCAGAGGAGCGGCAGGGAGGGTTACCTTTGCCAGCTTCCCGCCATTCGCGAAGATTCGTCATCATCCTCAGCTGTCGCTGCCGCGACCGACTCCCTTAGCCTTAGAGCTGCAACGGCAGGCCTTAGCGCAGCAGCAGCAGCAGCAGCAGCCACGTTAACCATTAACGTTTTTCGACTCCCGTTACACAGTACTTGCAGCAGCAACCACCTTGGCAACTCCCCCCTCCCTTTAAACTACTTACAATCCACTCGTATCGTCAATCCTACACCATAACGTATTTCCCAAAACTTCACTTATCACGGTCTGGTGGATCTTTCCTAAAATATCCCTCGTATCCCTTAAGACTCTGAAGTCTGAGCTTCACCGTCACACCTTCCTGTAACGACTATACCCCCTATCCCCACCTTATTCCAAACATCCCTTCACATTCTGACATTACGTAATAACTAACTAACTCTGTAACAAACTCAACCGTCTCACTGCTATTCTCTTACGAAAGCCTTACCCTTTTTTTCTTTTTTCACTTTTTCTTAACTACCATATCACCTTTCCAACAACTCGCCAACGGCAAAAGCCAGCAACACAATAACTCCCAATCCACTATATGCGCCAGGCATACAGACTATCTCCCCTCAACCCAACAAAAATACCCAACGCCTACAAAAATATTCCTTTCAACAAAAGTATACTACGCCCAAACCGACACGTCGCACCTCCCGCCGGCGATACAACTCACTCCAGGGAACCACACCCACTCGCAACGAACACTCGATTTAAAGAAGCGCGCTCCATTTAATACATATACTGATATCTCGTTCACCATTTATTCCCAAACTCGCTCAATCGCGCCTATAACACCGAACGCCGTCATACCTATAGCCACACCTATAGCCCACACCTTTCACATCAAATACCACCACTCTTCAGTATCCTCATCTACAACAACTTATCTTTATTCCCTATAATCCACAAAGACCTACAATCTTCGCGCGGTGCTATCTTGCACAACGCCACCGTTCGAACCTCATCATCGCCCACCAACAGTAAGTCCTCCCCAGCCGTCCGCCTTTCTTTTTCCTCGCAAATAATCCATCGCAACACAGCTAGTTTTCAATTCAAACCTCCGTGATTGCTCGTCGAGTACCCATATCGTACATACCCGCCATGCCAACTCGTAACTGCTCATAAACCTCCAAACCAGGCTCCTACACCCACTGCAATTGACTTTACAACTCACTATCATTACGTTTTTCATTCAGGCTCGTCCTCGCTCACCACTTGACAACCACCATCGATTGGACTAAAACCGCTCTGCGAACACCAACTACCACCACCAAACTTCTTCACCACTGGTACAGTTCGCCCACTACGGTCAGTTTACGTTTTCTACATCTCAGGGGGCTCTTAGCATAGCAAAGCACCTAAACTTAGCGCAAGAGTCACCTGATGAGGCCCTGGCAAGGCCGAAACGCGTCGTGACGTGCCTTGCTAAATATAGCTTCAGCAGCTTTCTTTAGGTCAGCTTGCACTCGCTTAGCAGCCCATCTAGTTCTCTTCCAGCTACACCCAGTTTTTTCTTTTTTCACTACTTTCCACGCACTACACCTATCAAACTCTCAGCTTGGACCAAACCCCTCCCAGCACTTATCTTTCCTTAACACTCCTTCACCTAAGCCACAACTCCACCTCTAGTTCTTTACATCTCACCTATACACAAAAACTACTTTCAAGCCCTCCACACACAACATACCTTCAATAAATTTATACTCGTCGCTTTTTATCCCCTCAGTCTAAACCTTCCAAACCTCTCTCACAAAACTTACCTATTTCTCAACCCTAGCTAATCACCCCTAAAACAGACTCTATAACACATACCTCTCTTTCCAGCTTCTCCTCTTTAAGTTTTTCGATTCTTTTCGACTAATACGACCTTCTAACTCATTACTTTAACTCTAACCTTTAACTTTTACTTTTTACTTTTACCTTTAATCTACACCTCCGATTTCCTTAAAAGTTTTTCCTGATCCTAAATTTTTTTTATGAATTCCTAAAAAGTTTTTTAAGATTTCCAGAACTTCACAAGTAATTTAGTTAAAAAATTGTTTTCTTTTTTCTTTTTACCAAAAATAAAAAAATTAAAGATTTTTGCACTAACGAAGGGTTGACCTAAGTACCATCTACCAGGAGCTATTAGTCGTAGTACGAAAGGGTCGGTCGCAGGAGGAGGAGCAACAAGAGCAGGAGCAGGCCCCAGTTCAAGCATTCCAACGCGAAGCCGTCGAGCAGAGGCAAGTACGGCCAAGGGACCTGCCGCTGGTCGT
>NW_003307604.1:777289-778579 GCF_000143455.1 Volvox carteri f. nagariensis | reverse complement strand
CCACTTGACAACCACCATCGATTGGACTAAAACCGCTCTGCGAACACCAACTACCACCACCAAACTTCTTCACCACTGGTACAGTTCGCCCACTACGGTCAGTTTACGTTTTCTACATCTCAGGGGGCTCTTAGCATAGCAAAGCACCTAAACTTAGCGCAAGAGTCACCTGATGAGGCCCTGGCAAGGCCGAAACGCGTCGTGACGTGCCTTGCTAAATATAGCTTCAGCAGCTTTCTTTAGGTCAGCTTGCACTCGCTTAGCAGCCCATCTAGTTCTCTTCCAGCTACAACTTTTTTTCACTACTTTCCACGCACTACACCTATAAAACTCTCAGCTTAGACCAAACCCCTCCCGGCACTTATTTTTCCTTAAAAATCCACCTCTAGAATTTTACATCTCACCTATACACAAAAACTACTTCCAAGCCCCCCACACACAACATACCTTCGCTAAATTATACTCGTCACTTCTCCATCCCCTCAGCCTAAACCTTCCAAACCTCTCTCACAAAACATACAATTCCTCAACCCTAGCTAATCGCCCCTAAACAGACTCTATACCACATACCTCTCCTTCCAACTTCTCTTCTTTAGATTTTCTTTCTAGATTTTTCGACTAATACGACCTTCTAACTCATTACTTTAAATTTAACCTTTAACTTTTACTTTTTACTTTTACCTTTAATCTATATCTGCGATTCTCTTTAAAGTTTTTTCCTGACACTAATAAGTTTTTATAAATTCCTAAACTTTTTTAAGTTTTCCAGAACTTAACAAGTAATTTAGTTTCTAAAGTTAAAATTTTCTAAGCAAAATTATTTTTATTAAAAAAATTTTAAAGTTTTGCACTAACGAAGGGTTGACCTAAGAACCATCTACCAGCAGCAGGGCACCCAGGGGGACACGCAGCTGCCGTTGCGGACCCCTGAGGGTGTGCCGTACATCCCTGAAACGCAGAATGATGAGGACTGAGAGATGCCGGACTGAGCTGTGTTTAGGCCTGACGGTTGTTTGTAGCGCAGGGACTTTAATGGTGTGACGTCCGTGTGCTTTCCTGTGATCACTGGGTCTTCTGTTGGTAGTTATGTGCCAAAATACGCCACGAGACATGGGGTTTGGGGTGCGCCCACACCGGGCACGGAGCTAAGAAGCGCTCTGGAGGACTGCAGCGATTCGCTATCCTATGCCTAAGTAGATTTTTTAAGCAGCCCCTCGCACAAATGTGTCCGGTCGTACTTCGCGAATAGAGACTCCGTACATCTCGTCCCAAAAGTCAGGAGCGAATTTG
>NW_003307604.1:776002-777239 GCF_000143455.1 Volvox carteri f. nagariensis | reverse complement strand
AAGAAGGCACGCCTGCTGTTTGGTGCTGCTGCTGCGGCTGCGTCTGCGGCGGCTGCGGCGGCGGCGGCGGCTGCTGCTGCTGCTGCGGCTGCTGCTGCGGCTGCTGCTGCTGCTGACGATGATGATGACGATGGCGATGATGATGGTGCTGCTGCTGCTGCTGCGGCGGCGGCGACGGCTGCTGCTACTGCTGCTGCTGCTGCTGCTGCTGCTACTACTAGTGCTACTGCCAGATGGTGGAAGAAGAAGCAGCCACCAGCAGTTGTCAACCACAGATCCACTGCCCGAGGCCACCACCGTGACCCACAAAGAAGGTATAGATATATAGAGAGGCAGCAGGCTGTATATTATAGCTTTCTTCCTTATACACACACATACATACACACATACATACATTCACACATACACTATGTTTACCGCTAGGACTTAGGGTTACATATGTATAACCTGTAGGTTTTTTTATTAAACACCTCTCTCTGTCTGTGTGTGTATGTGTGTGTGTGTATGTGTGTGTGTGTGTGTGTGTGTGTGTGTGTGTCTCAATATGTTGCACAGGTGGACAGCTGAAGATGTCAAGCAGCGGCTGTACAGATGTGGGGTCCATATGTTGGGAATCCTCAGCTGGGTGCCACACACAAGACATCACCCTCCTGTTGCCGACGATGGCGATGTCAAGCTGCTGCGCCGCACGTATGCCATCCTTGCAGCTATTGGCAGCCGTCTGCGCCCCAAGTTCCGAATTGTAGCTGCACAAGATGTTCCGGGGTGGAACCACAGGGCGCAGGTTATTGCTCGAAGACTGCAACTCGACCCTGCAGATGAGGATGCCAACCTGGTCATCCAAAATGCAATGCTGCTGCAGCTTCCCATCTGCTACCGCTATAGTAATGAGCAGCAGCAGCAGCAGCAGCAGCAGCAGCAGCGGAAGCAGAAGCTACAGCAGCAGCAGCAATGCACCACTGGCAGCAGTGCCACCATTACTACTGCACATCATGATGGTGATTATGAGGATGAGGATGGTGAGGAGGATGGTGAGGAGGAGGAGCAGAAGGTGGCGGCGGCAGCGGCGGCAGCGGCGGCGGCGGTGGCGGCGGCGGCGGCGACGGAGGCGGAGGAGGAGGAGGAGGAGGAGGAGGAGAAGGAGGAGGAGGAGGAGGATATGACCAACAGGTTGGCCACAACAACGACTGCACCTGCTACAGTGGCAGCGCGGATGATGCACGGTTGCTGCAACATG
>NW_003307604.1:775180-775952 GCF_000143455.1 Volvox carteri f. nagariensis | reverse complement strand
ACGTCGTAGCTTGCAACTCTGGGCCCGTGAAACTGCCGCGGAAGATGAAGCGCTGGCGAAGAGGCAGTTGTATGCAGCACCTTGTTCAGAGTAAAGTCAAATTACAAAGTTGCGCAAAGTATAACATACATAAACTTAATTAAACATAAGAACAGATAAGACGTTTAGAGCCTTGTCGGTGGCATGGACGCCGCTGTTGGCTTGGAACAGCTATTTGCTGTGCATAGGGACGTGCCCGCGTTAGCCGTGTTGCAACAGCTCAGGATGGATTTCAGCCAGCAACAGCCTCAAGAGCTGCTGCACAACCACCGGGAATGTCTTCAGTTGGGCACGTGTAGTTTTGGTCGGTGGGGTCGAGCAACGTACGCAATGCGCACAGAAACCAAGGTGCAGCGTTCTGTAACATCGCCAACATATCCGGTACGCGGTGGCAGGCTTGCCGAGCACGAAATGAAGGGGGGGTCGCATCTCACCATTCAACTAAGCATGCATGTGCTCGGTTGAATGCTCGGTAGCGTGCGAGTTTACCCCTATCAGGATGTTTGTTTGCATATCCCTCCAAGCGAGAGGGCTTGCACCTATGCTGATGTTCGTTCCAAGAAGTGAACTGAGGACTGATGCTACGGTGAAAGATTTGCACGTAAATTCGCCCGTGCAATAAAACGCCCTGTAACTCGCTTACGCTAATCTCACATTCCAATATGCCACTGCACTTTCCTCTCCAGCCTGGCCACATTCTCTTCCTCGCAAACGTACTTGGGCACCTTACAAT
>NW_003307604.1:774190-775130 GCF_000143455.1 Volvox carteri f. nagariensis | reverse complement strand
CGTGGACCTCCTCCATCCCTCCTGTTGCCCAACCATCATCCAGTGTCTGCTGTCCCGTCTATGCAGCAGCAACAACCCCAGCAGCAACCTCAACAACAACATGTGCTGCCACACACACAGTATGATGCGATGCACATCTGTGACGAGCGTGCATGCATCAACCCGTTTCATCTTGTGTGGGGAACACGTGCTGAGAACCGGCGTGGTCATCAAGGACGGGATGGTAGCATGGGCTATAGCCGCCTGCCTCCGGTGCAGCAGGGCAGCATCCTCCGTTTCGGAAGCAGCAGCAACATTTCAGCGGCAGCAGAGCAGGAAGTAGGAGATGCTGCTCGGATGTTGCTCTATCTGTTTGATGGGCACCCACCAATTCGGAAATGAGTTGTTTGGCTGGCTGACAGGATATGATGTAGAAGAATAATGCATGACAGGCAGGTTTATGTGTGTGAGTATGTCTGTGTGTATGTGTGTATGTGTGTGTGTGTGTGTCTCTGTCTTTGTGTGTATGTGTGTGTGTCTCTGTACTAGTGTGTGTTTGACTGTGTGTGTCTGTCTTTGTGTGCGTTTGACTGTGTGTGTCTCTGTTTATGTATGTGTGTCTCTGTGCCTCTGTGTGTGACTGTGTGTGACTCTGTGTGACTCTGTGTGACTCTGTGTGTGTGAGTGTGTGTCTCTCTGTCTCTGTCTGTCTGTGTGTCTCTGTGTCTTATGTTACCCCAACACCAACATGTGCCCCATCAGGACTGTGATTGCGTGTGTTTCATGTTACCCCAACACTACCATGTGCCCCAACAGTCCTGTGTGTGTGAGCGTGTGAGGTTGTGTGTGGGTGGTTGTGTGTTTTATTGTTACCCCACACATCGCCTGCTTGTGTGTACATGGGGGGCGTGTGTGTGTACCACATGAGTGTTTACACACACAGACACACACAGACAGAAAG